>NC_081793.1:28578375-28628375 GCF_963082965.1 Carassius carassius
AAACATTCCTCATTTTTATTTAAACTCAATACGATAAAATCACCAAAAAAGAAGAAAAAATAAATAAATCATATTAAAAAGTAACAAATAAAAATAACAAACTTGAATTGATTTGAATTGAAATGCATTAATAAAAACTATCAATATTAGCAATAGAAAGGGACTGTATTTCATCATTGTTGGTTTCTGTACGGCATGAAGAAGCGAGATAAATCACTCTCCACTTTGCGTTAAGCTCCTCTGCTCGGCATTGTGGGAGTCGTACCATCTGGAGACTGATTTCTGGACCGCACAGACCCTGCGGACAATGCTTGCGTTGTTGCATGTGTTGAGAGACGGCCCAGTTTCGTCCTGCGTCGGTGTGATGCTGTGCACCAACCAGGGATGCTCAACACCTTCAGAGAACTGCTGCATTGTTCAGCATTCAGGAGCGATTTCAACAAGTCTACTCCTTATATCAGAGCATTAGCCTGAGTCAAAACATTCGATTAGCGGCCACATGTTAAATAGTCCTCATTAAACTTTGAGGTCAGTACAGTTCATGCATGTTTGTCATATTTCCGTCTCTAGGCTCTGTTCGCCTTCTGTCAGAGCAGAGAAATTGTGTTTTTATGCCCAGGTGGCTGTCAGACGTTGTGACTGATGGTCTGACTCAGACGGCTTTCCAAAGCTGCAGGTGAGCTCACTTTTGCCATAAATAAACACAAATGAGCCTCTGTTGGAGGTTTAAAGTTCGTTGCATTGCTGAAAGATGTATAGAAACCTGTTTTTCATATCTCGATTTGTTTGATAAAACACAGCCTCCTTGAAAACTACACTTAAATGAATTGTACATTAATGCACATTCCTGATTTTATCGTGAACGATTCACTTTTGCATTTTATAGTTATATAAAAATATAACTTACTTTCGGCGCCAAGCTCATAGGAACGCATGTACTTAGTGAAATGTGTACTTTAAAGCAATAGTTCAACCAAAAATTAAAATGTGCTCACCTTCAGTTCATCCAAGACGTAGAGGAGTTTGTGTCTTCATCAGGTTTGTAGAAATGTAGCATTGCATCAGTGTCTCATCAATGGATGCTCTGCAGTGAATGGGTGCCGTCAGAATGAGAGTCTGATAAAAACATCACAATAATCCACAGCACTCCAGTCCATCAGTGAACATCTGGAGAAGACAAAAGATGAAACAAATCCAGCATTAAGATGATTTTAACTCAAATAATCCATAATAACACTTCCTCCAGTGAACAAGTGTTCTGGTCTGAATCAGGAGAGAAATCTGCACAGATCAAGCAGCGTTTAAACAGATCTAAACAAATATGATGCTGGATTTTGATGTGAGAGACACTTTTTCACTGGAGGAAGTGTTATTATGGATTATTTTGGTTACAATCATCTTAATGCTGATGTCAAGTGTTGCCAGAATAGAAATGCTTTTGATAGTATGTTTTTCAGACAGTCGAGTCCTCAGAACTCATTAAATCAGACGTGACTGAGTGTGGTGATGTGATTAATTATAATTACTCATAATGCATAAAGGGCACAAGTTAAGTTTTGAAGCGAAAGCATCCTCTGATCTGCATACTTCATTGGTGATCCAGCTTCACCTCCAGAAGTGATTATAAGGGGTTTTTTATGAATCCTTGTGCTAGTTAGCATGCTTCACGATGCATGCAGCTAAAGTTTACCGTGTCTCAGAGAGCGGCTCGGAAGAGAGGGGCGGGGTCAGCAGAGCTCATTTGCATTTAAAGGAACATGCAACAAAACGAGTTGCAGTAAACAGAGCTGTTTTTGAGGGTATAAAGGGTGTTGTTTTACACTACTATTAGGACATTTTAACCAAAATATGTTATAGACTTTTCATTAAGACCCTAAAGAATTATATCAGACTGGAAAATGGGCATCCGATGACCCTTTTTCACTCTTGTGAGTGTTTTAAACTCAGTTGGGGATGGTGATATTGACAACTTGCAGAATTAGTGTCACCTCTCTACTTTTTTTGTATGTATGACTGAACAGTTTTTGATAGTGTGTGCCATTGTGCATTTATTGTCCTCCTCTTCGGTATGTGGAAAAATGGCAAAGCTTGAGTCGTGTTATTGCAGATGTGCTGTAAAGGTGATTTTATCAAGAGGACGGGTATCTCACGAGAATTTTGAGGACAAGCTGATCTTCAACCTTCACCGCTGGTAAATTTCAGCCACACTGAGCCAAACCAGCATGAGGCACAAAAACAGAGCCGAGAGGAAACGACGGCCGTGCGTTTGACCAGAATGCGTTTGTAAACTCCATGACCTCGGCTGAAGGATCAAGTGTTTGAATGTTCTGTCTTTCCTGAAATATGGAAAAATCATCACGGCTGTTATCCCTCGGGCTGCGAGCGCTCAGAGCCGAGGTTTTGCTGACATGTGTGGCAGAGATTGAACACGTCCAGATTGATGCAGCATGGAGTTTTGTTTAAATTCCACACCGGGGGCTCATTAACTGCGTCCCACGCGTCAGACTTTGAGCCCAAACTGCGTTTTTTTGTAGGTCAGACATTTTTTGGCATTGCATGATAAAAAACTGTGGTGAAGTGCGATGCTTTTTAAAATAGAAGACGTTGCACGAAATTCCCAGCAGAATCAAATCAGACTTCACTGAGTTTAAAATAATTCTTAGTTTCGGTTTTGTGACTTTTTTTCTTTTTTTTTTATATGTGTCCTTGCCGAGGTTATTAAAGCTAATTAAAAATAAACCCATGAAACATTTTAATAAAGTAAACTTTAACCAAAACAAAAAACGTAAACGTAAATTATTTTAGCTAGTTGCCAAGGCGACATTTCTCATCTTTGTTTATTTTTCTTGATGTACTAAAATTACAAACTAAAAAAATTATAAACACATAACTAAATTACTAAAATTTAAATAAGAACAGAATATAATAAAAAATAAATATATAATATAAATCAAAGAGTAATTTAAAATAACAAAAAAAATAGTATCTCAGTAAAATAACATCAGGATTTTAGATCTCATTTTAAAGCCAGAAAACGCAAATACACATGAAAATGTAAAATAATATGCTTTTTTTATGTTGTTGAAAGAAGTCTTTTGCTCACCAAGGCTGCATGTATTTGATCAAAAATACAGAAAAATCAGTAATATCGATAAATATTATTACAATTTGAAACAGCTGTTTTCTATAAGAATATATTGTAAAATCAAGTTTATTCCTGTGATCAAAGCTGAATATATTCAACATCAACTTCAGTGTCACATGATCTTTCAGAAATGATCTTTCTAGGTAGATTAGATTAAATTAATGCATAAAAAAAATTAATTGAAGTGCAGTTAATGTTGACAAAAAAAAACATCATTAGACCATTGTCCCGTAGAAGAAAGCTCACTATAACGCACCCTAGTGGAGACACTGAGAATGCAGCATTTGCATGTGTTACATATATGTAACATGAGTCATTTCCGAATATAAGAGCATGTGGATTCGAGTTTGTGTGTCTCAGAGGCCTTCAGCTGCGTCTGGCACGTCTGGGTTTCAAGAATAATGTTCCACCACAAACAGAAATCTCTCGACAGTCTCTGTGTGTTTCCAGCTGTGTTTGTCAGGCCGTTTTTCACGTCACATTCTCTGCGTTACAGTTCCCACACCTGCACGACGTCACTTTCCTACATCCTTCCTGAGAGACTAAACAAGCAGGCTCTTTTGTTTGTGAAGAAACCACAAAACGAAGTATTCAAATTCATTCTGTGCAACGTTTTTATAATTCAGACATGCAAATAATTACCTGCCGACTCCTCAGAACATGTTCACAACTGCATCGAATCTTGCATGGACATGCATCCTTCATGTTTCCCTCAGAAATAATAATAAAAGTCCAGTTATAATTAGTTTTGGTGGTACTATGATGGTATCAGTATTGCTGTAGTGCTGTTTGGTACTGTTTGTTAGTGCAAGTTGTTTGCATTAGTGTCGACTTTTATTTCTATAGTAATTTTGGATGACTGTGTTTGTCTAGTTTGCTCTTTAAATGTGAACGACTTCTTCATAACTGCAAACACAGACCCAATGCTCCAGAAACACACGGTTTGCATTACTTTCATTCATCATATCCTTGTTCTCTGTGTCCACAGGTTGATGAAATCTATCACGATGAGTCTCTGGGAACCAACATCAACATTGTTCTGGTCCGAATGATCCTGGTGGGATATCGTCAGGTGAGCGTTCAGCGAAAACGCTTCTTTAACAGATATTTTCAGTACAGACAGAAACCACCCAAATGTCTGAGTTCAGCCTCTCTTCATGCTGTTTAGATGTGCCTTGTCTCTGATGTTAGACACAACTTTATCGGCTTTTCACAGCATTCAGAATTTCTACAGATTTGAAACCAAAACATGTTAACAATAATTATTTAGGAAAGACAAACATTTTGTAAGTGAATGCAAGAGTTTAGCAGGTAAACCCAAAAGATTGAAATGTTATTGCAAAATTAAATGGGGGAAATGCAGAAGTTTTGTACGTCAAAACCAAAAATGTGTATGTTAATGCAAAGTTTATCAGGGAAACGCAAAAGTTTTTTAAGTGAATGCAAAAGGTTCAAATGTTAATGCAAAATGTATTGAGGGAATGAAAACGTTTCGTAAGTGCATGTTAACACAACATCATTTAAATATAATTTTCTTTCAGTTTTGCAAACAAACCTTCAGACCTCCTCATTATACACTGTCTTTCTGTACATGACACTTTATGCATTCTTATGTTTACACTTTCACATGAAATGCATGCTGAATTTTCACTGCATTACTCAAGCAGATTGGTGACAACCAATGGTAAATTATTAAATATAGTTAAATAATTAAATAGTTAAAATAGTATTCATAGTATTAATTGTAATATTATAAATATGTTATCCATACATTCTATTGTAATATATTATGTCATAATGTTTTAATGTCTAATATTATACATAATTATATATTAATAAGTTACCATTGGCTGCCACTCTGCAAAAAACAAAGGTTATTGTAAATTATTTATCCTATTTTTAATACCCTTAAAATATTTCCTAATATTTCCTTGATCCTATTATATTGTACATACATAATAATGTAAATATGTAATTATAAACATGTATATATTAATAATTTGAATGTATACTTAATGTAGACAGATAAACTAAAACATTGTTATTGTAAAATGTAATTGTCTTAAAATGTTTTAAAATATTTCTTAAAATAATATTAATACATATAATATATATATATTTGACTATATTATGTATTTTGTTTTAAATACTTATATCTTGATGTTGTATTGTTTTCTGTCTTTCTTGAATGAGATGAGATTAACTAAACTGCTTGGTTGTCGTTTTAAATAAAACTGAAATAAATAAAAAAAGGAATACAATAATAAAATAATACAAATGGATAACTGAATAAAATGGGGATAATAAATATTAAATAAATTACTAAAAATAACTGACATTAAAGGTAAATAGAGAAATTGTTAAAAAATCTAATAAAAATTATTCAGAATAATAATAATATAATAATAATAATAAAATAATAGAAGTATTACTGTACATTGAAAACCTAATAAACTTACAATTACCTTAACTACACTGAAACCTTAAAAAATAACTGAATTTAGAATAAAGCTAAATAGGAATACTTTAAAAAATCTAATAGAATAAAATAATAATAGAATATTAGATGGAAACCCCAATAAACGTAAAATTAGACACGTTGCCTTGAATAAAATAATATACAAATAAAATAAAAATAAAAATATTAAGTGGAAAATATAAACAGAATACTAGAAATACTGAAATTACTAAAGCCAAAGCTGAAAATAAAATAATAATAATAAATCTTTACAAATTTTTAATTAATAATAATAAATTATTAGATGGAAAACCCATAGACACATTGCCTTGACAACTAGCTGAAATAAATACGTATATTTTTTAAATAATAGTAAAAAAATAATATAAAAATAAAATAAAAATAGAAATTTGTAGTGGAAATATAAACAAAATATTGAAATTACTAAAACCAAAACTGAAATTAAAATAAAGCTAAAAAAATTATATATATATATATATATTTTTTTTTTAAAAATCCAATAAAAAGAACCAAAGCATAAAGTAAAATTACTAAAACTTAAACTAAAATTAAAATGAAAGCTGAATATATTAATAGAAAAGCTAATTCAAAATATCTGCACATACTATGACTAACACTGCTTCTCACATGATAAACTAATTGGTGCTCAGATCAGTATTTCATGTCCATGTATTTCTGTTTTGGGACAGCAGTGGTGTAATAAGCCGGTGTATGTGCAGGGGGTCGTCTGCTGGAGCATCTGGGCACTAATTATCTCGTTAGGGTTTCTTTTGTGATAATATAATGACCGGCTGACTGCACATTATCTGTTATTTGATTCATCTTATCATCTTTGTGATCACACAGACTTCAGAGGAGAGTGTTTGCAAAGCAGATCATAGTAAAGCTTTGATGCATCACTCAGTTTCTCATATGGTAATGATCACCCCATGTAGTCCAGACTGCAGGCTCGTGTCTGTTTTTATGTTTAGTCTGGTCTGGATCGCAGCTTCTCAGACAGTTTTGCTGCAGACACAGCACTGAAAGGGTTCGGCATTTATTTATATTCATTCAAAACACTTTATGGCAATTCATGTTTACTCTTACTGCATGTATTTCATGTAGTCTGGTTTATCCTATGTGGAAGTTTTGTGAACATGTTGATGTTAGTGTTATTATCGTTAGCTAAAACTAAAACCATAAAAAAACCATTCTCATTAATTGGTTAAGAAAACATGAAATGAAAATGAACAACATATTGAAAAACTTGAATGATTTTATTTCAGATAGCTGCGAAGACATAATTTCTGATTAAAACTGAAAACTAACATGTAATAAAACTATAGAAATATATTTTAAAAAATGACAAAAACACAACAAATTACTAAAAATTTTAATAAATGAAAACCATAAAAACATTCTAATTACTTAAAGTTAAGAAAAAGTGAACTGTAACAAAACAAAATATTAATAACATAAATTAAATTATTTTATTTTACATTTAAATACTAAAATAATTACAATATATATATATATATATATATATATATATATATATATATATATATATATATATATATAAATTACAAAAACACAACAAATTACTAAAACTTAAAATAAATAAAAACATTCCCATTACTTAAAGTTAGGAAAACATGAACTGTAACAAAACAAAATATTAAAAAAACTTAAATTAAATTATTTTATTTTAAGTTGAAGTACTAAAATAATTACAAAAAATACACAACAAATTATTTAAACTTTAAATAAATGAAAATGAAAACAGAAAATCTAAAATTTTGTTAAAATATAAAGAAAAGAAAAAAATATATATATATATGTATATATATATATATATATATATTTGTAATTATTATATATATATATATATATATATATATATATATATATATATATATATATATATATATATATATATATATATATATATATATATATATAATAGTATATCAGTGATACAAAAAATATGAATTTTTAAGTCAATTTTTAAGTTTAAGTAACAGCCATTGTATGGGTCAAAATTATACATTTTTCTTTTATGCCAAAAATCATTAGAATATTAAGTAAAGATCATGTTCCATCAAGATATTTTGTAAATTTCCTACCGTAAATACATCAAAACGTAATTTTTGATCAGCAATATGCATTGCTAAAAACTTAAGTTTAAAGGCGTTTTTTTGCTCCCTCGGATTCCAGATTTTCAAATAGCTGTATCTCAGCCGAATATCGTCCGATCCTAACAAACCAGGCATCAATGGAAAACGTATTAATTCAGCTTCCAGACCATGTATAAATCTCAATTTCGAAAAATTGACCCTTTTGACAGGTTTTGTGCTCCACACTGGATCTCACAGAGTCTGCTCTAGTGATCATTGTGATCACCATCATTATAATTTTATCTCCCAGCCCTAATATACAATTAAACAGATTGTATTTATTGTATTTTACTTCTTAGTTCACCCTTTCTGGGCCACAACATGCAGTTTATGCATTTAGCAGATGCTTTTATCCACGACACTCTATTATAGTCTATTATAAACCAGTCTGGTCTAATATGTTTTGTTGCAGTCCATCAGCCTGATTGAGCGTGGGAATCCGTCCCGGAGTCTGGAACAGGTTTGTCGCTGGGCAAACACCCAGCAGAAGCTCGACCCCGAGCACGCCGAGCATCACGACCATGCTATCTTCCTCACCAGGCAAGATTTTGGCCCCGCAGGTATGCAAGGTACTGTGTTTCTCTCGATCGAGGCTGTGCAGAGTAAGTGCTACTTTTCTGCTTCTGTTCTCTAACGGTTGGCATCCAGATACCCGGGAACGACCAGCTAATCGAATTCCTGACTCTGGGCATCGGTGCCAACCTGTAGCAACCAAAAATACTCTTTGACCGCCATGTTGCGAAGGAGAGTTTTTGGCATGTAGAGGAAAAAAAAACATCTTTATTAGTAACAGCGCACTTTCAAAAGTACTAATATTCCTAGTCTTTTAGTTGTAAAGTTTCCTGTCTAGGTAGCTTGGGGAAATTATTGTTTTGTTTCATAATGGTGAAGTTATTCTTGCATGCAATTTAAAATCTATCATCATTTCCTCACCCTCAATTGATTACAAACCTGTATTAGTTTCTTTTTTCTGTTGAGCTTAAATGAAGTTATTTTGTAGAATGTTAGTGATCAAACAATTGATACAGTATTTGGAAGTCAATGGGTACCGTCAACTGAAGGTGAGCAAATGATAACATAAAATTCATTTTTGGGCGATGTCCTTTTAAAATAAGTAGCTTAGATAATCTTCTGTAGTAGTAGTAGTGGTTGTAGTTGGATAACTAGGTATCTTAGTCAGATAGACGGTAAAATTAATTTGGTTGAAAGTAAAAACGAGTCTGTGAGTGACAGATTTACAGTCTCTTCAAACGTGTTGTTGTGTAGCTTTGTGTTAATTGATGAAACACTGAAAATGCATACAAAAAATATAATTATCAGAAAACACCAAAATGAGAGAATGGCTGACTGTACATCTGTTTATCATAGCCTCGTTTTCATTCACGTCACATTAAATATTGAGTCTACTATGACTAAGATCCATAACTAATTAAATAAGTTAGAGCAGCAATGAATTGCTATTTCGCTAAAGATATATATATGATGAAATTAAAACTGTGAATGTGTTTTTGTCTTTGTTTTGTTAAATGGGTTTTGTGGAAATTTGTTTTTCAATTAAAAATTAAAAATTTAGAGTTTTGGCAGTTGATCTGCTGTTTTAATATGAATATTTGTGTTAATATTTTGAATTGGATTTTATATGACTTTTTACTTTTTTGTGTCAACACAGTTCTGTTTCATTCCTCCTGACCACCAGAGGCACTAGTTACGTATGTAAATGTATCCCTGGAGCACAAAAGTAGTCTCTGGGATATATATTTATAGCAATAGCCAAAAATATTTAAAAAATTATAGTTTTTTTCTTTTATGCCAAAAATCATTAGGACATTAAGTAAAGATCATGTTCCATGAGATATCTTGTGAATTTCCCACTGTAAACATAATAAAACTTAATTTTTGATTAGTAATATGAATTGCTAAGAACTTCAACTGGACAACTTTAAAGAATTTTTTTTTTCTGTATTTAAATTTTTTATTATTTTTTGGCACCCTCAGATTCCAGATTTTCAAATAGTTATATCTAGGCCAAATATTGTCCTGTCTTAACAAAACATATTTATTCAATAAATGACTCTTGATTTAATTTCTTGATGACATTCTAGGAATACTCTTGTTTTTGCGATCGTCCTGTGTTTGACTCTGACTCTCAGTCGTGCTCCTGTCACTCAGTCTTTTGAAGTTAAGGCACTTGTTTCTGATGGATGTGTGTTTAGGTTTCGTGATACTTCTGAGATGTTTAAAGACAGTCAGTATTATCTGTGTTGTGTGTCTCACTTCTTCTGTTGCTACGCCACGGCTTCTGTTGTGCTCATAACAGAGCATTGTACGACGCTGAAACTGTAACCTTTTACCCCGAGGGCAAACATCACACTCCCGTCCCAAACTTTCACCCTCATTCAGGGCCCAGATATAGACGCATGCTTACAGTAACGTTCATGACTGAAGGGGTTTGGGGAACGGCCAGCACCTGAAGCCTGGTGTTGGTGTGGATCGAGCAATAACTGGAAGGAGCTGGAACAGCGCTTGTGATTTGGACTGACATGGTTTGGAAAAGGATCAGGGAAAGCTGTTTTATAGCCGTGATTTTTCAATAAACTTCCAGTGAAAGGAGGCGCTTCATCTTCAGAAGATCTACCTCAGGGGATGAAACTAAATATACGTATATATATATATATATATATATATATATATATTAGCTTTTTTTTGAACGTCATGGAAGTCACCTGAATAGATATTAAAACATAATAAAAGTTTTGTTTTTTTATACACAGTATATAAAGTTTAGGTTTTGTTTGGGAGAAAATGATGTTTTGTAGTCAGCTTATAACATATAGTATGTATAATTATGTTATTCTATAATATTATAGTATATATGTGTGTGTGTGTGTGTGTGTGTGTGTGTGTGTGTGTGACCCCTGTGCACAAAACCAGTCATAAGGGTCAATTTCTCGAAATTGAGATTCATACATCATCTGAAAGCTGAATATATAATATTTCCATTGATTTATGGTTTGTTAGGACAATATTTGTCTGAGATACAACTATTAGAAAATCTGGAATCTGAGGGAGCAAAAAAATCTAAATATTGAGAAAATCATCTTTAAAGTTGTGCAAAAAAAATTAGCAATGCATATTACTAATATAAAATTGTGATATATTTATGGTAGGAAATTGACTAAATATCTTCATGGAACATGATCTTTACTTTATATCCTAATGATTTTTGGCATTAAAAAAAAATCTATAATTTTCACCCATACATTTTTTTTGCCTATTGCTACAAATATACCCCAAAGACTCAAGACTGCTTTTGTGCTGCAGGGTCATATATATGGTAATAATATATTATAAAATAATAAAAAAGAGTGAAAAATATTTCATATTTATCAGTTTATATATATATATATATATATATATATATATATATATATATATATTTATAATAAATTAATTTAGCTTGAGAGAGAGAGAGAGAGAGAGAGAGAGAGTGTCTGTGTATAATTAAATTGATTTATTTATTTAATAATTATAACTGCAATGAATGAATGAGCATAACAAATGCAAGCAACACAAAGAAAAAAAAAGGTCTTCCCAACATGCCGTACAAAATGTTAAGGTTTTAGTTTTTTATATTACTTTATGACAACATGTTTATGGTTGTTAGAGAGCAAACATGTAGAGAAACCAGAACTGTCCTGTGTGAGCCATCTTCATGCGGCAGCGCTTTAATATCAGTCACAATATCATGGATTAATGTCATCTAACACCCTGTGATTACAGCCCTACTGTCAGACGCAGTCGCTTGACAACACAGCGCTTTTCCAGAGCAATGCAAAGCTGCATTCACCTGGAGGACATTTATCTGACAACAGATAAACGGCTCGGCTAGCAGCTTGTTTTCTTATGCATCCCTTCACTGGCTAAAAACATGTTTTTAGTTTTTTTAGCAGTTGTTCTTGTTATGTAAAAATCCAATAAAACCTACTTGGCTGATGAGCAGTGGGAATATCACCAGTGTTAAATACATAATCAAATGATTCTAGCTAGCTGTTACTGATGCTTTTACAACAGGCATTAAAAGACTGAATGCTTCATAAGCTTCTCATAATGCATCCTCTGCTTTTCACCTGCATGCCAAAGACTGTCGGTGATTTCAATAGCATGTACGTTTCGTTAAAAAGAGTCCAGACTGGCTTTAGCTTCCGGAGCAGCTCAGCTAAACTAAAGCTCAAGCACTGCACATCTTTTGATCGAGTGTCTCTGTCTGTGGTGTGGTTTGTGTGTCGTATGAACACTGGGTCCTGGTAAAGTTTGCTAATGGTTGTGTGGGATTGATCGATAAAGCTGCTTGTGCGCTTCTACATGGAGGCTATTGTAAAAATCTGAACTAAGTTGCACATTTGTGACCCTGGAGCACAAAACCAGTCATAAGGGTCACTTTCTCGAAATTGAGATTCATACATCATCTGAAAGCTGAATAAAAAAATTTTCCATTGATGTATGGTTTGTTAGGATCAGACAATATTTGTCTGAGATACAACTAATAGAAAATCTGGAATCTGAGGGAGCAAAAAAATCTAACAATGCATATTGCAATTTATTGAATTCTTAGCAATGCATATTACTAATCAAAAATGAAGTTTTGATATATTTATGGTAGTAAATTTAGATAATGGTAGATCATTTTGACCCATACTATGTATTGTTGGCTATTGCTACAAAATTGCTCCAGGGTCACATATAGAAATGAAAAAAAAGGTGTAGAAACTATTTTCAACTATCTTTGTTATATTTGCAACTTAATTTGTTTAGTGTGTAAACCCTTGTGTCAAATTGCACCACTATTAATATTATTTTTATTTTTATTAAACTACTTTTATTTATATTTTATGATGATGACTGAAATATGCACTACAATTCGAATTTGGGGACAGTAAGATTTTTGTTGTTGTTGAAGGAAATACCTTTATTCATTTAGCTGATCGAAAATATTTATGCTTTGATCACAGCAATAAATTACATTTTAATATATAATCACATAGAAAACAGCGTTTTTTACATTTTAATAATATATCACAATTTTACTGTATTTTTGATCCAATAAATGAGCAGAAGAGTCTGACCCAAACTTTTGAACGTTAGTGTATGTTTAGAAGAAACGTTTTCGACAGAGCTTGTCACAATGCATTATGGGATTGTGCTCTTGAGGAGGAATACATGCAGAGCTAAAGAAGCTATGACTGAAGACTAACCTTCATAATTAAATCCTGTTTATCCGACAGCTCACTTGGTTTTGGAACAGAGCAAGAAAACAATGCATTGGGTTTAATTCTTAATTAAAGTTAAGAATTGCCATTGCTATCAAAAATGTTAAACTGATCTGGTTTTTGAGCTTTTTTGTGCTTTGATGTGTTTGATTTGAAGGCGAAGGAATCTTAGACTTTCCAAATGAAACTCACCTGGCTCTGATCTGACTTCTAGAACGTCCTGCATTCCGGTTTATCATCGTTTCTCTTTGATCTCTGTCGCCCAGGTTACGCCCCGGTAACAGGCATGTGCCACCCCCTGCGGAGCTGCACGCTCAACCACGAAGACGGCTTTTCCTCTGCCTTTGTGGTGGCGCACGAAACCGGACACGTGTAAGTTTACATCTGCTTATCAGTCTGTTTAAATGATTTGGGTTGTATAGGTGAAGCACGGCACGATGGCTGCTGCCTTTTTAGATTGATCATGTTTACGAGATGTGATTAGCAGTAAAGCTTTGAGTTAGTGGCGTGTTATTTAATATGCACATTTGTATTGGCGGTAATTATGTGATTAGGTGAGCTAAAACTGAAAATTTGCTGAAAATGTTCTCATCCTCAGGTCGTTTGAGTTTGTTTCTTCATCAGGTTTGGAGAAATGTAGCATTGCATCAGTGTCTCATCAATGGATGCTCTGCAGTGAATGGGTGCCGTCAGAATGAGATTCTGATAAAAACATCACAATAATCCACAGCACTCCAGTCCATCAGTGAACATCTGGAGAAGACAAAAGATGAAACACATCCAGCAGAAGAAAACGGTCTGGTCTGAATCAGGAGAGAAATCTGCACAGATCAATCAGTGTTAAAACAGTACAGAAACATCTTAATGCTGGATTTGTTTCAGCGTTTGTCCTCTCCAGATGTTCACTGATGGACTGGAGTGCTGTGGATTATTGTGATGTTTTTACCAGACTCTCATTCTGACGGCACCCATTCACTGCGGAGCACCCATTGATGAGACACTGATGCAATGCTACATTTCTCCAAACCTGATGAAGAAACAAACTCATCCTGATCTCGGACGACCTGAGGGTGAGCACATTTTCAGCAAATTTTCATTTTTGAGTGAACTATTCCTCTATTAAGTTGTAATTGTGAAATGTCTTCTGCACAAATTAGTTTCGGCATATGTCTTCGGTTTATGAAGAATGATGATAAGGTGCTGCCAGGTAAAAGTTGCTCATTCAGCCGGTTTATGAGCAATCATTCAGTGTGATAAAATACATAAAGCTTCTTTTATATGCAGAATGAAATATGAAATTGTTCAGCGAGCCCATTGCATTATAATTACAACTCATAAGTAGGAACAACCTTGGAGGACGTGAACATTGTATAAACATGTAATGCTCATATGAGCTGCTCAATAGCACCCCCTGTAGGACAGAGCTCTGCTGTGATAAAGACTGCCTCCTTTTGCCGTTTTGCAAGATGTTTTATATTTTCCAGTTCATTCCAGGTCTTAGGTAACTCCTTTCAGCTCAGCCGGTTTGAAGAACAGACATGAATCATCTGCTGTTCTTCACTGTGGTCTGTTTCCTCATTATGTGATTCATCAGCAATGACTGCAGATTTAATATGTGTTGTGTCTCTGAACACTGACAACAGTCACATGAGCTGGAAGCTCTTGTTTCAAAATGAATTCATGATGTCAGCAGAATCCAGTTTTGTCTCACTCGTGACTCTACATGCAGAAAAGATCTGCTTATAGTCGGATATAAGAGACTTCCTTTATCAGGCTGCAAGCAGCATATACAGTTCAAAGTCAACATTAACACATTTACCAACCACTTTACCTCCATAATCTGACGTATTTCCGAATGAATCAGAATACTGAATGAACTGAACTTATATAATACATTTATTTTTACTTATTAAATATTTAGCATGCATTCAATTGATCAAAAGTGACAGTCAAAGTGTTTATAGTCTTACAAAACATTTCTATTTAAAATTGTTTTGAACTTTCTATTCATCAAAGCATTTTATAATCAGCATATTAGAATGATTTCTGAAGATCATGTGACACTGAAGACTGGAGGAATGAAGCTAAAGCACAGGAATAAATTACAATATACTGTATATTTACATAGAAAACAGTTATTTGAAGTTGTAATAATATTACACTCTTTCTACTGTATTTTTAATCTAATAAATGCAGCCTTGGTGAGCATAAGAGAAATGTTTTTAAAAATCGTACTCAAACATTTCAATGCTTGCGTAATGAAATTTTTTGATCAAACATTAATGCTAAATACAACTAATAAAATCAGTGGAAAACATAGTGATACATAACTTATGCAAATATT
Source organism: Carassius carassius (assembly GCF_963082965.1). Taxonomy (NCBI): domain Eukaryota; kingdom Metazoa; phylum Chordata; class Actinopteri; order Cypriniformes; family Cyprinidae; genus Carassius; species Carassius carassius. Next base: position 28,593,767 of record NC_081793.1, read on the forward strand.
TAACTACAAATAAGCTACACAGAAAGTTCCATGCAGGAACGAATCAGTGAGTCATTATGTTGTCCGAATGAACCGATTCACTAAAATGAATCTTCCCAGCAGTACAGGACACTCTGTTTGATGAAACTGACCAGTGGTTTGCTGATTGTGTTTCATGTTTCAGGCTGGGAATGGAGCATGATGGCCAAGGGAACCGCTGCTCGGATGAGACCAGTATGGGCAGCATCATGGCTCCACTGGTCCAGGCTGCGTTTCACCGCTACCATTGGTCCCGATGCAGCAAACAGGAGCTCAACCGATACATCCAGTAAGAAACTGTTCCTTACTTCTGCTCTGATCCTCTGTATCCTTCACAGAAGATGATTGGGGAGCTTAAAATGAGTAACCTAATCTCTCCAGAGAGAAAGAACTGACATTCATGCCTTTAAATCTGACGCTCTGGACATTTACAAACCCTCATGTTGTTCAGAAGAAAGCCATCTCTTATATAACCACTAATATTTAATCTCTTAATTGAACAATAGTCAAATTTATATTTTATTTATATATCAATATAAATTCAATTAATATTTTAATATCTTAATTTAATGTCCATTGATATTTTAATCTCTTAATTGAATAATAGCATTGACAATTAAATTTTTAATTGAATAATAGCCATTGATATTTTATATATTAATTGAACAATAGCATTGAAATTTTAATATCACAAATGATGTTTTAATCATCATTAAAACATTGATGTTTTAATCTCTTAACTAAAAAATAGCATTGATTTTTTTTAAATTCAATAATAGCGTTGATATTTTAATCTCTTAATTGAATAACAGCATTGATTTTACTTTTTTTAATTTAATAATAGCGTTGATATGTTAATATCTTAATTGAATTTTTAATATATTAATTGAATAATAGTATAGATATTTTAATATCTTAATTGAACAATAGCCATTGATATTTTAATCTCTTAATTGAATAATATAATATATATTTTTTTATTGAACATTATCCATTGATATTTTTTGATTTCGGAATTGAAAACAATCCATTGATATTTAAATCTCTTAAAGGGACAATTCACCCAAAAATAAAAATTCTGTAATTTTTTACTTAACCTGGTGTTGTTTTAATGCCATATACCTTTATTTGTGTTTTGGGCCGCAAAAAAAAATAAATTATATATATGACATGCAGGAAGAGTGCGAATCAGGACAAAATTTGTATGTTCTGAATGAAGTGAAATATAAACCTTCCCCAAACCGATGTATTTTTTCAGCTCATACGACTGTCTTCTGGATGATCCATTTGAACTGAAATGGCCCAAACTCACAGAGCTTCCTGGGATAAATTACTCCATGGATGAGCAGTGCCGCTTTGATTTCGGTGTGGGGTATAAGATGTGCACCGCCGTAAGTCCTCAAGCATTTTTTTATCTCTATATTTAGTTCTGATTTTGTGAATATAGACTCAAGGTCATGTAGCTTCAGTGTTGTGCCAGTTCATACTTAAAAAGAACTAGCTCAAAGTTCAGTTCACTCAGATGATAATGAACTAGTTCATGTTCATAGTTCTTTTCTTTTTTTTTAAAGTTCACATATCTAAAAACGAACTAGTTCACGTTCATTTGTTAAATTCTTTTTAAGATAGGCCACTATCTTACTCAATAGAACCTCTTTACCATCTGCAAACCACTGCCACTCCAAAACTAATCAAAATTATTGTACCAATAAACAAGAGACAATTATTTATACATTTCAAGCTTTGTGTATTTGATGTATTTGTCATGTCTGTGTGAGGCATACACTGAGTTTCTTTAAGTTAGGATGTGCTCTAGTTCAAGTGCAATGCAAGTGAGCGCGCGGGCCTTGTTTCGTCGGCCTATTCATTAAATACAGGCAATTGGTTGATGAAAAGTTGATTAAAATTAAGATACAATTTATACAAAACGAAATTCACTTTAAAGAAAGGCTTTCTATAACAACTTCAACGGTCAAAATCATGTCTGACCTGCTCCATGTCTCATATTGCGCATCCTATCTTACTCGGTCGTGCTGTTCACTTTTCATAAATCAACATAAATGGAAAAAAAATAACATTATAATATTTTAACAAATATGGGACGCGCTTTTTTTAATGGCTACAACAGTATAGTATGCCTACATAGCCTACTCTCTATTTGTACAAATTTCTGCACATTAATTTAATTCTGAATTTTGCACACACAAGTTTAAAGGCATTTGTTCAAATCAAGTTCACGGATAATTGTGCGTGCATTTATTAGCCTAATCATTATGATACTAAAATCCTAACAAATAGGCTATGCTATGTACAAAAAATCAGATGAGCCCATAAAATGAACGGTTAAGCATTTTCCTCCCATAGAAAACCATTATAAGAACGCTTAATGTGGCTTAATGCAGATTAGAATGTCCCCTTATTATGAAATGAAAAGTGATTCGTTCAGTTCAGCGTTCGGCGAAAATATGAACGCGTTCAGTGAACGCGTTCATGCACAACACTGTGTAGCTTACGATAAGATGGGCAACATTAGCTTGTGTATTGTGCAACTTATTGCATTTCGGGGGAAATATTTTTTCTCGTCCTCTAGTTCCGTACATATGACCCATGTAAGCAGCTGTGGTGCAGTCATCCTGACAATCAGTACTTCTGTAAGACCAAGAAGGGCCCACCGGTTGACGGGACAGAGTGTGCGCCAGGAAAGGTGAGACTGTGGTGATTCTTGTCAATGTGACCAAACAATTAAATGAAATTGGTTTATCATATTTCTCATAAAACCTTTATAATAAGCTTGTATATTCAGTTGGCTCAAGAACAAACTGACCTCACTTTGGAGAAATCAGCATTTGAAAAATGTCTCACATCAGACACTTTGCAACCAGCTATTTGCTCTTGGAACAAAACTGACCATTATCTAAATCCCTTAATTGGTTTATAACTCTGGCGTGTTTGCAAGCATTAGCATCTGAGACTACTGATCATACATTCATTTTCAAATTACTTTGAACAAAATAAAAGCTAATATTTAATCTCTTAATTGATAAATATTTAATCTCTTACTTGAACAATATCCATTGATATTTTACCTACAAAATTGAATAATAGCATTGATATTTTAATCTCATAATTAAACAATAGCCTCTTAATTGAACAATATGCATTGATATTTTAATCTCATAATTGAACAATATGCATTGATATTTTAATCTCATAATTGAACAATATCCATTAATATTTTAACCTTATAATTGAACAATATCCATTGATATTTTACCTAAATAATTGAATAATTGCATTGATATTTTAATCTCATAATTTAACAATATCCATTAATATTTTAACCTTATAATTGAACAATATCCATTGATATTTTACCTAAATAATTGAATAATAGCATTGATATTTTAATCTCATAATTGAATAATATGCATTGATATTTTAATCTCATAATTGAACAATATCCATTGATATTTTGATATCATAATTGAACAATAGCCTCTTAATTGAACAATATCCATTAATATTTTAACCTTATAATTGAACAATATCCATTGATATTTTAACCTCATAATTAAACAATATCCATTGATATTTTTATCTCATAATTTAACAATATCCATTGATATTTTACCTACATAATTGAATAATAGCAATGGTATTTTAATCTCATAACTGAACAATATCCATTGATATTTTACCTACAAAATTGAAAAATACCATTGATATTTTAATCTCATAATTGAACAAACTCCATTGATATTTTAACCTCATAATTGAACAAAATCCATTGATATTTTAATATCATAATTGAACAATATCCATTGATATTTTACCTACATAATTGAATAATAGCCAATGGTATTTTAATCTCATAACTAAACAATATCATTGATATTTTAACCTTATAATTGAACAATATCCATTGATATTTTAATCTGATAATTTAATAATGGGTCTTAATTGAACAATGGCCATTGATATTTTAATCTTATAATATAACAGTATCCATTTATATTTTATCTACATAATTGAATAATAGCATTGATATTTTAACCTCATAATTGAACAACAGCCATTGATATTTTAACCTCACAAATGTACAATATCCATTGATATTTTAATCTCATAATTGAACAATATCCATTGATATTTTACCTACATAATTGAATAATAGCATTGAAATTTTAACCTCATAAATAAACAATAGCCATTGATATTTTAATCTCATAATTGAACAATATCCATTAATATTTTACCTACATAACTGAATAATAGCATTGATATTTTAACCTCATAATTGAACAATAGCCATTGATATTTTCATTTCATAATTGAACAATAGCCATTGATATTTAAACCTCATAATTGAACAATATCCATTTATATTTTACCTACATAACTGAGTAATAGCATTGATATTTTAACCTCATAATTGAACGATAGCCTCTTAATCGAACCATATCCATTTATATTTTAATCTCATAATTGAACAATATCCATTGATATTTAACCTACATAATTGAATAATAGCATTGATATTTTAATCTCATAATTGAACAATAGCCTCTTAATTGAACAATATCCATCGATATTTTAATCTCTTGATAGAAGAATAGCCATTGATATTTTAATCTCATAATTGAACAATAGCCTCTTGATTGAACAATAGCCATTGATATTTTTAACTCTTACGTGGCAACTAACATGGTCATATGACGCAGTGTAATAATGTATTAATGGTTGTGTGTTTGTGACGCAGTGGTGTTTTAAGGGCCACTGCATCTGGAGGTCATCCAATCAGCCCTACGGTCACGACGGAGGCTGGAGTTCCTGGGGAAAGTTCGGCTCGTGTTCTCGTACCTGTGGAGGAGGCGTTCGGTCCCGCAGCCGCCAGTGCAACAACCCTGTGTGCGTTACAAACCTGCTTACACCAGCTCATGACTCAATGAACCCGCTCTGTTATTCATGTCCTCTCTGTCTCTGCAGGCCTGCGTACGGAGGTCGTGATTGTCCCGGTACAACGTTCGATTATCAGGTGTGTAACACAGAGGACTGTCCCGGTCCATACGAGGACTTCAGAGCGCAGCAGTGCGTCCAGCGCAGCAACAAATACCACAATAACATCAAACACACGTGGCTGCCATATGAACACCCTGATGGTGAGACAAACGCTGCTTAATCCATATTTCACTTATATATATTCAGATATAAAGCATTTATATTAACCAACGGGTGAACATGTAAATGTGTTGTTAAAATATCGAAATATTAACTTATCTGAATGATTTGAAGATATTTGGCCGAACAAAAATGTTTGGAAATCCTTGGTTCCAGAAAATTTATTAAAGGATGCAAATATTAATATATGAATGGTTACATGATATAGCAAATAAAATATTAAAATAATGTAATATAAAATAATAATACATTACATATTAAAATATTGTAATATTTATTTTTACAATAAAAATAATGATTTGTAATATATTTAAATACAGCTTTGTTTAGGCTTTTATTTCAGTTGCAATTATTTATTTTAATTTTACATTTTCATAATTGAAATAATTATCAACTTTTCATCAATTAACAAACCACAGTTTTCTGGAGCATTTTACTATATTTTTGTAATCTTAAAACACAAGTATGTTGCGTGCTTATGAACCAATTAATTTTCATGTACGTTTTATATATACACACACACACAAACAGCTGATTTTATTTTGTATTATTATTATTGTTTAGTTGTATTAGCTGTTATTTTAGCTGTTGTATTAGCTGTTATAGCTGATGTTGAATACAGATGTTTTTGGAATTATAATTTCATTCATCAAGGACACATTAAAATGATCAAAAGTGTCATTAAAGACATTTATAATGTTACAAAAGATTTCATATAAATGCTGTTCTTTCTAAGTTTATATTTGTCTGTGAATCCTGAAAAATAAAATGCATCACAGTTTCCACAAAAATATTAACTGTTTTCATCATTGATAATAATCAGAATTTATCATCAATATTTTCATGATTTCTGAAGATCATGTGACACTGAAGACTGGAGAAATGATGATGAAAATACAGCGGAGCATCACAGAAATAAATTACACTTTAACAGATATTCACACAGAAAACTGCTGTTTTAAATTGTAATAATATTTCACAATTTTTAATGTATTTCTGATCAAATGAATGCAGCCTTGGTGAGCAGAAGAGACTCTTTCAAAAACATTAAAACTTACCGACCCCAAACTTCAGTCTCTCTGAAGGAGCGTAGGACTCACTGTGACCCTAAAACGGCTGAAGACCACCACAGACACAAGACACTGGAACAAAATGTTCCTCCCAGAAACCGATAGAGAAAATAAGTACAGGCTGAGGAGCAGAGAGACATAAAGAGAAAAACACTCTTTAAATGCACATATACATCAAAGGCATTCATTTTGGCTGTCTCTCGTGGTGAAGGAAATCTATTTAACATGTTTAGTGTACGATTTGATGTGAGTCACGGCTCACCTTGAAACACATTTCTCTTTTGTTCATCTCTCATCTGCATTTCATGAGCTGTAAACTCTCTTGACAGCATGTAGGTGGTCATTTCGCAGCCGCTTTTATTCACAGCGGTACTTTAATTAGAAACAGACCTTAGGAAATTACTCCTGTGCCTGTCAGTTCATGTCTGCAGCTTATCTGTACACTTAAAGTCACTGTGATGTTTGCAAAATCCCATTAACCTTTATACAAAGAGACGAGTCCTTTAATATTAGTAATGCATTTACACAGGACTGATTTGTGATCTTCAGAGGAGAGATGTTGACGTCTCGTGGCTGTTTGTGTATTTCAGAGGCTCATAAGTGTGAGTTGAGCTGCCGCTCTAAAGAGACAGCTGAAGTCGTGTTCATGAACCAGGTGATGCATGATGGGACACGCTGCAGTTACACGGATTCGTTCAGCGTCTGCGCTCGAGGAGAGTGTCTGGTGAGAATCATTTCATGTGCATGAACACAATACTGATGTCTGATTCATTCACAGAAGCTGGTGCATTTGCATTATCTGATTAAGACACGAAATATAACTAATATAACTTAAAACTACAATATAGAACTTTTTAAATAATCATCTGAAATATATCAAATAAGAAGATGGAAAGTTTGGGGTTGGTAAGTTATTTTAATGTTTTTTGTTTTTTTTTTGCTCACCAAAGCTGCATATACTTAATCAGAAAGACAGTAAAATTGTGAAATATTATTATAATTTAAAACAGCTGTTTTCTATGTGAATATCTGTTAAAATATAATTTATTCCTGTAACGTAAAGCTGTATTTTCAGCATCATTCCTCCAGTCTTCAGTGTCACATGATCTGCAGCAATCATGAAAATATGATGATTTGCTGCTTAAGAAACATTTCTGATTATTATTAATGTTAAAAACAGTTGATATTTTTGAGGAAACCGTGATGCATTTTATTTTTCAGGATTCACAGATGAAATAGAAATCTTTTCTAACATTATAAATGTCTTTGATGTCACTTTTTATCAATTTAATGCATATTTAAACACTTTTTTTAAACAGGTTTGTTGTGCAAATAAATGTAGTTGCAATGATTCCAACTCAAACTGAGCTAGGAGACCCATCATTGATTCATCTTGCTTTCTGTTTCTATAAAATATGAATGAATGAATCTATCTCTCAGCACGTCGGCTGTGATAAGGAGGTGGGATCATACAAACAGGAGGATAAATGCGGCGTCTGTGAGGGCGACAACTCACACTGCCGAACCGTCAAACTCACGCTCACCAAAACCCCGAAGAAGACAGGTACAAGCTCAGACGGAGAGCAAACACCACGTTTCATTATTTACTACAGAAGCGTTCATTTCAATCTTTCTCTCTGTCCCAGAAAACTTAAACGCCTTCGCTTCGCTTACTTTGTTTCTTTTTGTTTTGAATCCCTGAGCTCATGTCCAGCTCCTGCCGAGAGCCTGATTTATCAGAGATGATGTGAAGTGTTTTAATGTGGAGTACATTGAGTTTTATTTTACTACATAAGACGAGTTACAGAGAGGTTGATGTTTGCTCTGTTCAGAATAGCATATAACTCTTAATTTGTAATATATAGACTTTATAGTATGGTATAAAGCAGTGTTGTTTTAAATAACATTTTTTAAAACATTTTCATTTCATTCAGTAATACATTTTATGAATACTGTGTGCATTATAAATGAATAAATAACTACATTTAAACTATATACATATATATATGCAAAATATATAAAAAAAATAAATATTAGATTAAAAGTAAATAAAAATAAAAATGTTGTTTTAGTAACAAACTTAAAAAAATATATTTATAAAACTATAAAAAATTATTTTCATTGTGAAGTAAAATAAATTAAAAATTAAGTGCTAAAATTACGAAAACTGAAAAAATCTTCTGAATAAAATCTTTTTTTTTTTTTGTATGTGGTAAAATGTTTTATTTTAATGAAAATGAATTAATTAGTCCTAAAAAAGACCTGATTTGCTTTATGCCAAATATAATTTATGATTCTGTTATGAAATATTAGCAGGACTTTTCATTGCGAGGTTCGTCTATTCGATTGTTTTTTCATCTAAAACGCCTCGGGACAAAAATGAAGATGAGCTCTGTACCTCGGAATCTCTAAAGCATCTCTGTGTTTCGTTTTTTCATAACCAGACGAATCTCTCTCTCTCTCACACATTAAAATCAGAATAATGAGATTTTTTTGTTACGGTTATGTGTTTTATTATTATGGAAATAACTTCATTGGTGCTAAACTTGGACTCATTTGCTTTGTGCAAAATACAACTAGTGGTGTCTGTATGAAATCTGAGTGAAATATTGGGCTGTTTCTTGACGAGCGTGATCACTCGAGCTCTCGCTCTGTTCGTTAGGTTTGCTGAAGATGTTTGATATTCCTGCTGGTGCTCGGCACATTGTGATCGAGGAGAATGAAACGTCGCCTCACATAATTGGTGAGTTTGTACCTGTGAAACACTGCATTTCTCCAGCGGCACAAACCCAGGGCAGCCATGCATCCTACTGAGACCAATTACTGCCTTCCCATCATGCTTTGTGTGCCGTCTTAGACTCCCCAACATCCCCAGCTTAAGCTGTTTTTTTTCTGATTGTTTTGTGTTTCTTTTCTTTTACTTTGAATCCCTAAACTCATGTTCAGCCCTTGCTGAGAGCCTGATTTAAAGTCAGAGAAAATATGAAGTGTTTTAATGCAAAGTACAGAGACTTTTATTTTATGTCAATAAAACCATATGCACAATGGTTGATGTTGGCTGTGTTCAGAGTAGCTTACTACTACTCTTAATATTTGTGCACTTTATAGTACATAGACTCTATAGTGTGGTATATAGCAGAATTATTAAAAGCATTTTCATTCATATATTTCATTAATTCACTGAAGTGATTTTTGAATAGATATATGAAATTCAAATAAAACTGAAATGATAAAATATAAATATTAGATGAATAAAGATTAGAAATGTTGTCTTGACAATTTACTGAAATAAAATAAGTTTAAATTCAAGTACTAAATAACTATAACTGATTAATTAAAACTAAATTTAAATATTTTTTTTAAATAATAAGAATGGGGTGGGGGGGCATTAGACGTTACTTAAACTTAAAAAAAAAAAAGTATCTACTGCACAATATTGTAAAATTACTAAAACAGGAATAAAAATAAATTAAATTAGAATTATAAAAAAAAAAAAAAAAAAATGAAAAACCGACAACATTGAAAACCGAAATAAAAAAAACATATTCAATATATTAATTCAAACTGTAATAGCATTATGAAATTTGACAATATAAGACAATTAAAATTAAATAGAAGATAAATATGTTATATTGTAGCATACACTATAGTTTGAAACATGTATGACTCCTGTTAGAAACTAGTATATACTGCACAATACTGATCATCTTCAGCATCTCTTTTCTTTACAAACTGAGTTACAGTAACAATAATAAAAAGGCCACAGATGCTCTCAAGGTGTATTGAACCCATAATATTCCTCTAAAGATGTTTCCGTTGCTTTTTCCTTTCCATCCTCAGCCGTTAAAAATCAGGTCACGGGAAGTTTCATCTTGAACGCCAAGGGAGAAGAAATCACGTCCAAAGCTTTCATTGAGAACGGCCTGGAGTGGGAGTATTCACTGGCGAACGGCAGAGAGTCGCTGAAGACGGTCGGGCCGCTCCACGAAGGCATCGTGGTGCTGGTAAGAGCGGCGTAAACGCTGCTGCCGTCAGGTTGGGTTTATACAGTGGGTGCTGAGTTTGAGTTTGTCGTTTTGGACAGATCGTCCCGCAGGCCGAGGACACCAAGATCAGTCTGAGTTACAAATACATCATTCATGAAGATCTTCTTCCGGTCATCACTAACAACAACGTGCTGCTGGCCGAACTGGACACGTACGAATGGGCGCTGAAGAGCTGGTCACAGTGCTCCAAACCCTGCGGTGGAGGTGTGCCACTGAACACACAACACAATTATTACACGGCAGGTCAAAGATTTGGAAAGAAGCTTCTTACTTTCACTAAGGCTCCAGTACAGTGAAATATTGCTGTTTAGAATAACTGTTTTCTATTTTTCTAACTTAATCCTGTGATGCAAAGCTGATTTTCACTTGTGAGAAAAAAAGCTGGATCTTTTAATTCCATGCTGGAAAAAGAAACAGAATTGCAAGATGTGAGATGAAATGTCACGGTTACCTTTTGTTCACAATTCAGACTTATTTTAATTATTTTTGGCATATCAGACTTATAAACTAATTGCGAAATATAAACTCTGAGATGTTGCAGAAAAGTGAGCGAAATGTAAACTTGATATCACGGGAAAAAATTCTGAACTTTGATGTGTAAACTTACAATTGCATGAAAAAATTTCAGAACTTTTTCAAGATTTAAACTCGCAAAATTGCGAGAAAACTGCCTGAATTGCGAGATGTTAAATTGCAATTGCAAGGAAAATCCAGATGTTATCTCACAATTATGACGAAGAAAGTTTGAACTGCGAAATGTAAACCTGCAATCATGAGAAACAATTCTGAACTTTAAGATGTAAACTTACAATTGCATGAAAAAATTTCAGAACTTTTTCAAGATTTAAAATCGCAATTGCATGAAAAATGTCAGAACTTCTTCAAGATTTAAACTCGCAATTGCATGAAAAATGTCAGAACCTCTTTAAGATTTAAACTCGCAATTGCATGAAAAATGTCAGAACTTCTTCAAGATTTAAACTCGCAATTGCATGAAAAATGTCAGAACTTCTTCAAGATTTAAACTCACAATTGCATGAAAAATGTCAGAACTTCTTCAAGATTTAAAATCGCAATTGCATGAAAAATGTCAGAACTTCTTCAAGATTTAAACTCGCAATTGCATGAAAAATGTCAGAACTTCTTCAAGATTTAAACTCACAATTGCATGAAAAATGTCAGAACTTCTTCAAGATTTAAAATCGCAATTGCATGAAAAATGTCAGAACTTCTTCAAGATTTAAACTCGCAATTGAGAATCGAGAAAAATGTCTGAATTGTGGATTGCAAAATTGCAATCGCAAGAAAGAGTCAGAATTGCAAGAAAGAAAGCATAAATGCAAAAAAAAGTCAGATTTTTGAGGTGTAAACTTGCAATTCCAAGAAAAATCTGAATGTAATCTCGCAATTTGCGGCAAAAAAAGAAAAGAAAAAAAACTGATTTGTGAGATGTCTGAACTTCATGAAAAAAATCCATAATTCTTCCATAATTTTTACTGTGTTTTTGATCAAATAAATGCATCTTGATAAGCACAAGATACTTTTTTTAACAACCACTTCGAAAAAATCATCCTCATTCCGAAGGTTTGACCTGTAGTGTATGAATGCATATATTAAACCATGTAAGTGCTAATGCACGTGTTCCTCAGGTGTCCAGTACACTAAATACGGCTGTCGGAGGAAGAGCGACGGGCGTCTGGTTCAGAGGAACTTCTGCGAGATCAGTAAAAAGCCCAAACCCATCCGTAAACGCTGCAACACCAACAGCTGCAGCCAGCCCACGTGAGTCCCACACGAGCATTAAGAGTCACCTGAGACCTGGCTGAATCCTGAGCGAGGTGTGTGTTTGTGTGCAGGTGGGTGCTGGAGGAGTGGGGTCCATGCAGTAAGTCCTGCGGGAAGCTAGGATATCAGTCTCGTGTGGTCCAGTGCATGCAGCCGCTCCAGAACGGCACCAACAGACCCGTTCAAACTAAATACTGCAGCGAGGAGCGTCCTGAGACCCGCAGAGCCTGTAACAGCAGCACCTGCCCGTCTCAGTGGAGGACTGGAGCCTGGTCACAGGTGAGGCTTTATTAGCAGACAAACAAACAAAAAATAAGATTCCTGAGCAAGTCATTTTGTGATTTGGTGCCTAAAACCCCCTTAAATTGAGGTAGAAATCACTGTGAATCTTTTATTATTAAACAGCAGTAAAAGGAGATTAGTAAAAGACAACAATAAATAGTTGCATTTAATAATAAAAAAAAAAAATAATTTTAATAATATAATCATTTAAAAAAACTTCAGTGCGAACATATATAGTTTATTATTTACATTTTTCGAAATACTTTGACAATAAAGTCGAAATACTTCGAGAATAAAGTTGAAATACTTTGAGAATAAAGTCGAAATACTTCGAGAATAAAGTTGAAATACTTTGAGAATAAAGTCGAAATACTTTGACAATAAAGTCGAAATACTTCGAGAATAAAGTCAAAATACTTTGAGAATAAAGTCGAAATACTTTGACAATAAAGTCGAAATACTTTGAGAATAAAGTCAAAATACTTTGAGAATAAAGTCGAAATACTTTGACAATAAAGTCGAAATACTTCGAGAATAAAGTTGAAATACTTCGAGAATAAAGTCAAAATACTTTGAGAATAAAGTCGAAATACTTTGACAATAAAGTCGAAATACTTCGAGAATAAAGTTGAAATACTTTGAGAATAAAGTTGAAATACTTTGAGAATAAAGTCGAAATACTTCGAGAATAAAGTCAAAATATTACGAGAATAAAGTCGAAATACTTTGAGAATAAAGTCGAAATACTACGAGAATAAAGTCTAAATACTTCGAGAATAAAGTTGAAATATTATGAGAATAAAGTCGAAATATTACGAGAATAAAGTCAAAATACTTTGAGAATAAAGTCGAAATACTTTGACAATAAAGTCGAAATACTTCGAGAATAAAGTCGAAATACTACGAGAATAAAGTCTAAATACTTCGAGAATAAAGTTGAAATATTATGAGAATAAAGTCGAAATACTTCGAGAATAAAGTCGAAATACTACGAGAATAAAGTCTAAATACTTCGAGAATAAAGTTGAAATATTATGAGAATAAAGTCGAAATATTACGAGAATAAAGTCAAAATACTTTGAGAATAAAGTCAAAATACTTTGACAATAAAGTCGAAATACTTCGAGAATAAAGTTGAAATACTTTGAGAATAAAGTCTAAATACTTTGACAATAAAGTCGAAATACTTCGAGAATAAAGTTGAAATACTTTGACAATAAAGTCGAAATACTTCGAGAATAAAGTCGAAATACTTTGACAATAAAGTCGAAATACTTTGAGAATAAAGTCGAAATACTTCGAGAATAAAGTCGAAATACTTCGAGAATAAAGTTGAAATACTTTGAGAATAAAGTTGAAATACTTTGAGAATAAAGTCGAAATACTTCGAGAATAAAGTCGAAATACTTCGAGAATAAAGTCGAAATACTTTGACAATAAAGTCGAAATACTTCGAGAATAAAGTTGAAATACTTTGAGAATAAAGTCGAAATACTTCGAGAATAAAGTTGAAATACTTTGAGAATAAAGTCGAAATACTTTGACAATAAAGTCGAAATACTTCGAGAATAAAGTCAAAATACTTTGAGAATAAAGTCGAAATACTTTGACAATAAAGTCGAAATACTTTGAGAATAAAGTCAAAATACTTTGAGAATAAAGTCGAAATACTTTGACAATAAAGTCGAAATACTTCGAGAATAAAGTCGAAATACTTCGAGAATAAAATCAAAATACTTTGAGAATAAAGTCGAAATACTTTGACAATAAAGTCGAAATACTTCGAGAATAAAGTTGAAATACTTCGAGAATAAAATCAAAATACTTTGAGAATAAAGTCGAAATACTTTGACAATAAAGTCGAAATACTTCGAGAATAAAGTCGAAATACTTCGAGAATAAAGTCAAAATACTTTGAGAATAAAGTCGAAATACTTTGACAATAAAGTCGAAATACTTCGAGAATAAAGTTGAAATACTTCAAGAATAAAATCAAAATACTTTGAGAATAAAGTCGAAATACTTTGACAATAAAGTCGAAATACTTTGAGAATAAAGTCGAAATACTTTGAGAATAAAGTCGAAATACTTTGAGAATAAAGTCGAAATATTATGAGAATAAAGTCAATATTATGAGAATAAAGTTGAAATACTTTGATAGTAAAGTCGAAATATTACGAGAATAAAGTCAAAATATTATGAGAATAAAGTTGAAATACTTCGAGAAAAAGGTCGAAATATTACGAGAATAAAGTCTAAATACTTCAAGAATAAAGTCAAAATATTACGAGAATAAAGTCAAAATACTTTGAGAATAAAGTCGAAATATTACGAGAATAAAGTCAAAATACTTCGAGAATAAAGTCAAAATACTTTGAGAATAAAGTCGAAATATTACGAGAATAAAGTCAAAATACTTTGAGAATAAAGTCGAAATACTTCGAGAATAAAGTCAAAATATTACGAGAATAAAGTCAAAATACTTTGAGAATAAAGTCAAAATATTACGAGAATAAAGTCAAAATACTTTGAGAATAAAGTCAAAATATTACGAGAATAAAGTCTAAATACTTCAAGAATAAAGTCAAAATATTACGAGAATAAAGTCAAAATACTTTGAGAATAAAGTCGAAATATTACGAGAATAAAGTCAAAATACTTTGAGAATAAAGTCGAAATACTTCGAGAATAAAGTCAAAATATTACGAGAATAAAGTCAAAATACTTTGAGAATAAAGTCGAAATACTTCGAGAATAAAGTCAAAATATTACGAGAATAAAGTCAAAATACTTCGAGAATAAAGTCAAAATATTACGAGAATAAAGTCAAAATACTTTGAGAATAAAGTCGAAATACTTCGAGAATAAAGTCGAAATATTACGAGAATAAAGTCAAAATACTTTGAGAATAAAGTCGAAATATTACGAGAATAAAGTCAAAATATTACAAGAATAAAGTCTAAATACTTCGAGAATAAAGTTGAAATATTATGAGAATAAAGTCGAAATATTACGAGAATAAAGTCAAAATACTTTGAGAATAAAGTCGAAATATTACGAGAATAAAGTCAAAATACTTTGAGAATAAAGTCGAAATACTTCAAGAATAAAGTCGAAATATTACAAGAATAAAGTCTAAATACTTTGAGAATAAAGTTGAAATATTATGAGAATAAAGTCGAAATATTACGAGAATAAAGTCAAAATACTTTGAGAATAAAGTCGAAATACTTCGAGAATAAAGTCAAAATACTTTGAGAATAAAGTCTAAATACTTCGAGAATAAAGTTGAAATATTATGAGAATAAAGTCGAAATATTATGAGAATAAAGTCGAAATATTATGAGAATAAAGTCGAAATATTACGAGAATAAAGTCAAAATATTACGAGAATAAAGTCAAAATACTTTGAGAATAAAGTCGAAATATTACGAGAATAAAGTCGAAATATTACAAGATAAAGTCAAAATACCTTGAGAATAAAGTTTAAATATTATGAGAATAAAGTCGAAACACTTCGAGAATGATAAATAAATAAATAGATAAATAAATAAATAAATCGAGTTAAACTTTGAATAAAGTTGAAATGTTTCAAGAATTTAAATATTAGAAATTAAAGTTGACTTTATTTTCATAATTTCGACTTTATTCTCAAATATTACGACTTTAATCTCCTAATCTTAATCTTTAAAAAAAAAAAAAAAAATTCAACGTGCAACTAAAACGCCGTCATAGCTAAGAACTTCATTTGGACTACTTTAAAGGCAATATTCTCCAAATTATTATTATCATTATTGATTTTTTTTTTGCACCCTCAGATTTTCAAGTAGTTGTATCTCAGCCAAATGTTGTCCGATCCTAACAAACCATATATCAATTGAAAATGTATTTATTCATCTTTCAGATTATGTATAAATCTCAATTTAAACCCTTATGACTGGCTTCACACCCATATTTCCTCATGCACCTCATGCACATGAAGATGTTTGTGTTTCCTGTCTGGATGTGATTGTTTCCTGTAGTGTTCGGTGAGCTGCGGTGAAGGGATCCAGCAGCGTCAGGTCATCTGCTCCGGACAGTGTGATGCAAACAAACCCGAATCCATGTCCGTCTGCAAGCTTCCTCCCTGCACAGGTGAAGCAAACACAAGATCATATAAGACGCTGATGAGCCTTTCTGTCAACAGCTTTAGGAGGCTTTAGTGTTTCCAAACCAGTCTTTCTGACCCTGTTGTGACTTCCTGTCTGACAGGAAATGTGTCTCTGTGGTGTTTTCCCCCAGGAGAACCGTCTTTACCCAGTCCCACTAAAGATTCCCTGGAGAATTTGACCACTGAGGAGGAGAAACTACCGGAAAACACTCTGGATAAAATCTCTAGTAAGTGACTCATCAATACAGATACTGATTATTGATCAGGCCAGTGATCCACTTCTGTGTTTATTCACTGACACGTTCACATTTACTGCATTTATTTGACAAGAAATACAGTAAAAATTCTGAAATATTATTACAATGTAAAATAGCTGTTTTCTGTGAGAATATCAGTTAAAATGTAATTTATTCCTGTGATGTAAACCTGAATTTTCAGTGTCACATGATCTTCAGAAATCATTTTAATATGATGATTTGCTGCTCATGAAATATTTCTGATTATTATCAATGTTGAAAACACTTAATATTTTTGTGGAAATTGTCAATTTTTCAGGATTCACAGATGAAATAGAAAGTTCAAAAGAACAGAATTTATTTGAAATAGAAATATTTTGTCACGTTATAAATGTCTTTACTGTCACTTTTGATCAATTTAATGTGTCCTTGATTAATAAAAGTATTAATTTATGTATCAAGTATTAAAAACTGGATGGTAGTATATTGTCATATATTCATGTTTTTTACAGTGTGTGCCAATCAGTACTTATGATAAAACTTAAATCAGTAATATAATTGCAGTTTATAAAATTTTTATATTTTAATAAAAATAAATTCTAGAAATATTATATTATTATTATATTATATTATAATATAATTATATTATAATAAAATTGTTTTAAGAGTTATTGTATATTTAAATGAATGAATACTCACCTAAATACATATTAATATATTTAATTTATACAAAATATTTGATTGTTTTATTATTTTTGTTTTAAAATATATTTATTTGAGTAATTTTACTAATTACCGTACAGTTAAGTTAACGAATACTGATCTAAATATATTCATATATGCAATTGATGGCGTTTTAATTGGGATGGGATTTTTATTATTCCTGTTATCCTGTTATAAAATGAATTTATTATATTAACAAATCTTGTATTAATATTATTAGCTACTGTATATTTAAATTCACATATACCCATGTAAATATAATAAATATATTTTCATTATATATAATGTAAGTTAGTTTATATTTAACATAATATGTTTACGTCCTGAAACGTTTCTTCCAGATGAGCCGTGTTTGGGTGATAAGTCCATCTTCTGTCAGATGGAGGTTCTGGCGCGCTACTGCTCCATCCCGGGATATCAGAAGCTCTGCTGCGAATCCTGTAACAGGAAGTTGGGTTTCAGTACGGTTTCTCCAGACGTTCATCCTCCCTTCTCTTGGCTACCGGATTTCACTTTCCCTCATCTACTTCAAACGAATCCCGCCCCGACACAACAGATGCAGCCTCAGACGTCTGTATCTCCATCTACACACATCCACACCCCTACAGCAGCCACCCAGACACCACGACCCACTTCCTCGAGCCCGAAAGCGGACGAGAGCACGTCTCATCCGGAGCTCGTCACCTCACTTCTACCTCCAGACGGTCTCCAGAACCAGAGCACCACTGTGGACTCGCTGGTCACATGATCGCCGACCAATCAGACAGCAGCTAGCGGTTACCTCAGAACGAACTACGTTACCCACAATCCTCTGCTCCGTGTGTTGAAAACGGTGAACGGTGCTGTTCTTGAAACGCAGTGGCTCAATCCGTGTTTTTTTTGTGTGTGTGTTCAGGACTGCTCTTCACTTTTTAGCGTGTTTGTGGCTGTAGCACATCGTTATTCGCTATTCGTTATTTTGAGTCTAGCTGCATACGTTTGCTTTGTAACTCTGACGTAGTTTTGTGATTGACCGATTTTAGCAGAGTTCAACGAAGATATCCAAGGTTTCCTTTAAGTTAAATACTAATCTAGCTCCATTTTATTGTCAGACAAAAAAAAACAAGGCAACAAATCCAGATTGAAATCAACTTTTTAAGCTTTGCAATCTTTTCGAACTTTTTCAAACTTTCTGGTCCGGCTTTCTCAGGCTGTCTTGACAAACTTTTTTATCTAACAATTTTATTATTAGTCAGCTAAACATGTATTATGCCAAGATGAATCTAAGTCTCTAGACCTGACTTCAGAAAGATACAAAAGTGCCCTGGTCATCTCGCAGCTTCCTCCAAACGGAGACAGGAACTAACAATTGGAAATGTGCTTTGATTAAGTCCTATATGTGGAGCATTTACACCTTTGGGTACAGACTGTAATTTGCATGAAAGTGCACATTCTCTACAATAAGCAACATATCTCTAAACTCTTTAGTAGCCTACCTTTTAGTCTGCTTCTTGTGAGATTGAGAGCATCGCACACCTTTCAAATGATCCCAGACATGATTGTGAACCACAGTAGCATACATTATAGTATGCTATTGACCTTTGTGAGTGAGCTGAGTGAAGGGAAGGAAGTGAGAAAGGAGCAAAAGAAGAGGCGAGAGAGAAGCTTGACTCGGCGAGATGTAGAAACAGATGCCTGAACGTTAATAGATGACCTGAGATCAAATAATGCACTCGTTTCTGCTGTTTCTAAATAATTATTAACACAATAACAGTCATCTCCCCAAATCCTTTCGCTAAAATTGCTATAGTATATGATCATTTTTGTTGGAGATTCAATGTGAAAATATTGTCAAAATGTGCAGCACGTGACAGAGCACACGGTTTTAATACACCACTTATCTAAAACTATTAATTGGAAATTAATTAAAATAAATAGTGGCTTAGTAAAATCACTAGAATTTAAATGTTGTCCTGGCAATTAACTGAAATATTTTTAAGTACTAATATTACTGAAATTTACAATGAAAAAAAATAAAGCTATATATATATACAGTACTGACCAAAAGTTTAGAAACATTACTATTTTTAATGTTTTTGAAAGAAGTTTCTTCTGCTCATCAAGCCTGCATTTATTTGATCAAAAATACAGAAAAAACAGTAATATTGTGAAATATTATTACAACTTAAAATAATAGTTTTCTATTTGAATATACTTTAAAAAAATAATTTATTCCTGTGATGCAAAGCTGAATTTTCAGCATCATTCCTCCAGCTTCAGTGTCACATGTAACATCAGTCGATCACATGATCATTTAGAAATCATTCTAATATTCTGATTTATTATGAGTGTTGGAAACAGTTCTGCCGTCTCATATATTTGATCAATAAAAGGTTAAAAAGAACTGCATTTATTAAAAAAAAAAAAAGAATTCTAATAATATATATTCTAATAATATTTTTTTTTTACTATCACTTTTTATCAATTTAACACATCCTTGCTGAATAAAAGTATTGATTTTATTTTAAAAAAAGAAAGAAAAAAAATTACTGACCCCAGATTACTGACCAGTAGTGTATATTGTTATTACAAAATATTTATATTTTAAAAACATAGCTTCTTTTTTTTCTTCTTTTTTTTTTCTTTTTATTCATCAAAGCATCCTAAAAAAGTATCACATGTTCTGAACAAACATGAAGCAGCAGAACTGTTTCCAACTTTGATAATGAATCATCATATTAGAATGATTTCTAAAGGATCATGTGATAATGATCCTAAAAATTCAGCTTTGCATCACAGAAATAAATGATCATTTAAAGTATAATACATTTAAAAACTATTATTTTAAATTGTAATAATATATCACAATATTAAATTTTTTTCTGTATTTTTGATCGAATAAATGCAGGCTTGATGAGCAGAAGAAACTTCTTTCAAAAACATTAAAATAGTAATGTTTCCAAACTTTTGGTCTGTACTGTATAAACATACAAATAAGAAAAGCACATAACAAAATTACTAAAAATGAAAATATAAAAATAAAAGCAAATTCAAAATGTAAAGAAATATTGAAATAAAATATGCATTTTTATATATTTATATATATTTATGTCTATTTTGAAATGTAAAAAACAAAGCTTAAATATATATATATACATACACTAATAATCAAAAGGTTTGGATCAGTGAGACTTGTAATGTTTTAAAAAATTATCTTCTGCTCATCAAGGCTGCATTTATTAGATTAAAAATACAGAAAAAAAACCTGTTAATCTCGCAATATGATATTACAATATAAAATAATGGTTTCTATTTTAATATCCTTTAAATATAATTTATATAATTTATATTTTTGGTTTAATTAATAAATCTTTGCTATTACTTCTTATCAATTTAACACATCCTTGTTGGATAAAAGTTTTAATTTCTTTCAAAAAAAGAAAGAATAAAAATGTATTGACCACCAAACTTTTGAATTGTAGTGTATACCGTTAGAAAAGATTTCTATTTTAAATAAACGCTCTTCTTTTTAACTTTTTTATTCACTGAAGACTGGAGTAATGACGCTGAAAATGCAGCTGCGCATCACAGGAAAGAGTATTTCTGATTAAATAAATGCAGTTTTAATGAGCAGAAGAAACTCCTGTAAAAAATATAAAAAATTGTTATGATCCCAAACTTTTGACCGGTAGTGTAAATATATATATATATATATATACATATACACACACACACACACATAAGCTAATTGGAAATATATATAAAAATATATATATAATGCAATTATAAATACATTTAATATATAGTAATTTTGCTTTTCTAATTTTTATTTGATAGATAATTTTTTATTTGATTTTATTTGATATATATATATATACACACAGTATATATGTATGTGTGCATGTGTGTATATATATATATACATATATGTAAAATGCATAAATACATGTATTTTATTTTCAGTTTTCATCTTAGTAATTTATGTGCTTTTATTAAAATTTATCTGCCAATTATTTTTAGATATAATTCATTTTTTGGGTATATTTTACTATATTATTATAGTGTATTCTATACTATTATAGTAATCTATTGTGTACATAGCCATTAATGTATTTCTTGTACATCTTCATATTTTCATGAATCTGACCTACACAAAACTACTGAAGTGTTACAAAGCAAGACGTTGTAGACGCCGATGTTCATCAATGAGATGTGAAACAACAACCTCCTCGTCTGCAGTTCCTCTGTTTGAGTTCATGTTTCTGTGAGCTTGCATCTGCTTTTAAACCCTCGTGATGTTTTGTATATATTGTAAATAGTTGCAGGTTTTCAGAAGGTGCGAGAGTCTCTCACGTGGTTTAACCGTATTTCTGTATTGTATAGTACTTGTATATACATGAATGAGAGCTTTAAGTGTTAATATTTATTAAATTTGTAAGTTGTAGGATGATGAAATACATGAACGTATACACATTGAAAGGAAAAGTGGAGTTTTTATTTCAGATTTTTATTTGATGATTTGCACGTTCGAAACATGCTTGGGAAACTTAAGAAAATCTAATAATAATATTTCTCTAATTCTCCATTAGCAAACAACATGACTAATGTGGTAACCATTATATTAAAGAAGCAATTCTGAGTTTATATCACACAATTCATACTTTTTTTATTTTTGTTATTAATATGAACTCAATTGCAAGATATAAACTCAGAATTGTGAGATAAAAAAGTTGCAATTACCTTTTTTTCTGCCGTGAGCTGGTTTCCTAAAGACAGAATGTTAATTCGCAGTGCATTATGATTTGTGCATCTTCATAAAACTAATATTAATTAAATAATAATGCATTTTTGAAATAGAGTATCCAGTAATATACTAATAAATCCATGTTTTTTAATGCAGCAACAGATCTGAACCTGTTTTGACATCTGGAGGGAAGATGGTACAAAGAAGTTGGCAAAATGCAGATGGAAAGGAAAGGAAGCATTTTTAATTTATCTTTCATTCGATTTGTTACACAATATTATTTGAGAATATCAAAATGATTAATTAGCAAATTTGTAATTATTTTTTATATTATTTTAAATTTAATTCTTAAATAATTCTTAAATAAAATTATTTAAAAAATTATACCAGCAGATGATTGTTTTAAATTATTTTAATAGTATTTTTAATACTTATATTTTAATTAAAAAACATTAATAAAATTATATTTTAATAAAATCATTCTTATTAAATTATTTGTAATTTTTGTTATAGTTTGTATATATTTGTAAAAAAAATTTGTTCATCCAAAAATGCCGCATAATACTTGACGGGTTTATTAAAAAACAATTTTATTAAAAAAGAGCAATAGACATTATTTAAAAATTATGTTTTCAATAGTATTTTAATACAACCCTTTTTAATAAAATTATATATATTATAATCTATAGTACATCTAAAATGCTGCATGACACTTGACAGATTTATGAATAACTGTTTTCTGAACATTACTTTTCTTGCATTCAACATACTTTTAGAGTTTGATCGACATGAAGGTTTAGATAATGACAGATCTTTCTGTTTCTGAGTGAACGATTCCTTAAAGTTGCACTACAAAATAAAGTGCTATGACCCTGGCGCGTGTTATAGGTTCAGAGCTCATTATATTGTGGATTTGAGGCGTGTCTAAACTCTTTTCAGACGGTTGAATGGAGTCATTGTGCTCTGCTGATGTTCTCCAGTCGTTCTGACCATTCTGCTGATTTTCAGACTATTAGAGATTAAAGTCGACTCTTGAGATTGTCTCTTTAGAGCCCTTCAACATTTCATTTGTCCTTTTGAAGTGTTGAATCCGCAGTGAAACATACAGGGCCTGTCAGACGGAGGTTGAGATGATCTGAATGATGACAAGACTTCTGTATGATTCCCAAATGAAGGCCAAAGGAACAGTTCTCCAAAAAATCTTTCGGTCATTATTAACACTCATGTTTTTCCAAACCCGTGTGCTGCTCTTTTTCCTGTTTCCATCACTGCAGCACATTTGAACTTCACTTCATTTGTTGCTTGAAATAAAATAAACTTATTTCAGCTATTTGTCGAGGCAACATTTCTCATTAAGTTTAGCTTGATGTACTAAAATTACAAAAAAATTCAAACGAAAAATAAAAAAAAATGTACAAAAAAAAACAAAAAATAAAAATAAAACAAAGTATATAGACGTTTAAAAAAATACTCATTTATATATATAACACTCACATTAAAAGTTGCAATTAATTTTTTTATTTGTTTTTTTATTTTGTTTTATAAAAAAAAATGAATTGCAAGATGTAAATTTGAGAGACTATATTTGAGAATAAAATCAAAATTGTGTGTTTATATTTCTAATTTTCGTTCAGCGTAACTTGAAATAAAAACCAATACAATATATAGATATTTAATAAAAACAATAAGAATTACAAACAAAAACTAAACTACTGACAGACTTATAGTTTAACTAAAATTACATTCATACAAATATAAAAAATAAAAAAATATAAATAAAATGATACTAAAATGACGCTCCTGTAAAAAATATTTTTTTATTCTCTTTTTGATTTGCTGCTTTGTTGTCTTCCACGGGACTTTGATCAGTTCGTCTGAGGTGTATGTTGCATGGATGAGTTCCTATAGTGTTAAAGTCGGACAGAAGCGTCTCTCATCACCTCTTGTTTTCTGGGTGTTGTGTGGCCAGCCTTCGTCGCAGGTGTTTAGTGAAGTCCGCTTGTGCTCGAGGAAGAGCCTTGTTCACTAGTGACTGCGGCAGCCAACCCTGAACACACAAGGACATGTTCAACACCAGAAACACTTCACAGCACATCTTCTGCACTGCAAGACTTGCTCTTGATAAATCATAAAGCATGTATGTTTAGTACCTTGACGTCCATGTTGAGCAGCCAGATGAAGCGACTGCGGTCGGGACGGTCCTGAAGCGGATGCAGGATGATGCAGGTGGGTCCATCTTCAGCTCTGAACACAACAAACACCAAACACACAGGCTTTACCACGAGAAACTACTTTCAGATTATGTGCAGTTCAGAAGAGTAGCTGAAACCCATACTTGAGTGAAAGTACAGACACCTTCCTTAGTTGCCAATTGTTAAAACAACCTGAGTCTTAGAGTATCTGACAGAACTTAAAGGTTTTTACGCGTACTTAAGTCGAGGGTGAGTAAGGCCAAAACGCTCATTATACTTTCAATGTCATGTAGTTGCTATATCACTTATAAACTGTTAGGTGCCATGCACAATGTAATGTGTAACACTTGTTACAAATGTAGAGGAGTAAATAGACAGACACTCATTCAAAGATGTAGTGAGAGTAAAAGTTGTAAAACAGAGTATCCAAAAAAGAAGTATACAGTAATTAATTACATTTACTTCAATACCGTGTCCAGTTATAGTAGGCTAACTAATAATTAAAATGTACATGAAAGTAATAATTCACCCTAAAAAGTAAAACTGTCCTCAGTTATTAACCCCATCGATGCAAACATGTAATAACTACAGGAAAGCTTCCACTTTTAATAAAGTGGATGGTGATTAGCACTGATAGAAAAACATGTGCAACGCGTCTTAGCCTTGGTGCATACGGCTCGAGCGCTGTATGCAATGTCTTGGAGACTTAGTTCACGTAAAATTGCAAAGTAGCGTTTTTTTTTTTTTTTTGTGAATGATTCAGGAGCTCAGGTGTTTTTCTACCTGACAAACCCATGCTGAGGCGGAAGAGACTCCAACCGCGTCGCGGCTCCGCCCAGATACACACGTGACTCGCTCCTGGACAAATGCCTGACGCTCAGGAAGTCCCGCTGGCCAATCAGGTTTCCCGCCGTCTCCGCCGACACCTCGTGGGTTACCATGGTGTCCCTGCTCACGTGTTTCAGAACCTGCGGAAGAAACGTGCTTGTTTGAATGCTGGAAAGCGTGGTTATTTCCCGCATTTCTCGGGAACATAAAGAGACCAATGAAAACAAAATAATTATACTGTGAGATTCATGTCTTTCATACAAAAAGCAAACTCGGAAAGTTGAGCTGTTTTACATTTGAACCCATGGAAACGCATAACTCTGAGTCTGAGCAGATTGTTCAGATCATCTAGTAATTACTGTGATTATGATATGGAGTGAATGACTTGAGGACACATGAACACAACCCACTTCAGCTGATTATCCAGAGACAGACACACTGGTCTCAAGATGAAGATGCACACAAGTTACAAACTAATTACATGCTTATTTTAATGTGTTTGTGTCTCCTCTCTCTTCAGTCTTCGGGTTATTGATTGCATCACTAGGTGTGGAGAATCAATGTATTTACTTATTATTCATAGTATACACTACTTATGGATAATTTTCATATTAATAAGCATTGCTGCATTAGAACAGTTATAGAGATTCCAAATATATACTAAACACCACGTGATAATTATGTTTTAGTTGTTCAAATTTTATTTAATACAGTAGTACATTATTATTTCTGTTTATTATTTTATTTTATTATTAACACAGTATTCTTAAAAGTAGAAAGCATTGGAATGGTTTTCTGTCATGTTTATAAATACAATTATATAAATGATGCTTCTCGGAAGGAAATTCCTCAGTTTATCATTTCAGAATAACAGCATTAGACTTGTGAAATTTAATTTAAGTTTAAACAGTTTTCTGTGTGAATCTGTGTTAAAGTGTAATTTATTTCTGTGATGCTCCGCTGTATTTTCAGCATCATTCCTCCAGTCTTCAGTGTCACATGATCTTCAGAAATCATGAAAATATGATGATTTACTGCTCAAGAAACATTTCTGATTATCATCAATGTTGAAAACAGTCGTGCAGCGCAATATTTCTGTGGAAACTGATGCATTTTATTTTTTTCAGGATTCACAGATGAATAACAAAGTTCACAAGAACAGCATTTATTTGAAATAGAAATCTTCTGTAACACTATAAATGTCACTTTTGATCAATTGAATGCATCCTTGATTAATAAAAAATAAGAAAATATAATATTAAAGATATTAAAATAGATATGTATGTCTTACTTTAATGCGTCTGATGCTGGGGTTCCATTCGTGCATCTCCTCGACTCTGAAGAATAAGATGTCGTGAAGTTCCTCTGGAGATGCGTTCAGTTCAGCCTCTAATCTGAAAACCTTCCTGTTGCCCGTCAGAGCCTTGCTATAGATCACATCTCCATTCTCCTAAAGGAAAAAGATGTTCATGATTTCCTCTGTGAACACATTCTGACGATCTGCACATCAAGAGAACATTTCAGATTCGCAGACAGTCACCTCAGCCATCTCCAGTTTCCATCCGTCCTCCGACTCCACGATCTTCAGAGCTTCATTCAGCGCTGCTTCTCCTTGTCTCTGATAAAACACATCCTCATCGGCCAATGCAGCCGACTTCTGCTCCGCCGGCTCCGTCTCTGAAGACATTCACATACAAGTTTTAGCTTTTTGAACAATTATATATTACATAATACTTACATCTCATCGCTGACCCTGCACTGTTTCTATATGTGATCGAATGTAAGTGAAAGTGTGTTATAAATCACAGATTTTCATCCATCACTGAATCTGAACATGCTTTTTGGATCATCGTCAGCGTTTCTTTTTCTTATTCTCTTTTCTTACTATTTTATTTGAAAGAAATTCATCTTTTATTCATCAAGGACATACAAAGTGACGACATTTATAATGTTACAGAAGATTTCTATTTCAAATGTTCTTTTGAACTTTAAATTCAACAAAAACTACTGAAAGATCAAATGCATCGCAGTGTCCACGGAAATATTGCACAGCACGACTGTTTTCAACACGCATGCATATATTTCTTAAGCATGATTTCAGAAGATCACTGGAGTAATGATGCTGAAAATTCAGCTGTGCATCACAGAAATAAATTACAGTTCAATATATATCAACATAGAAAACAGCTGTTTTTAATATTAATAATATTTCAAAAAGTATTTTTGATCAAATAAATGCAGCCCTGGTGAGCAGACGAGATTTTTTTATGCTCCAAACTGTTGATTTTGTGCTGGAGTATTGGATGGAAACTGGACTCACTTTCAGTCCATCTTAAAGAGCTCCATGCTGGAAGGGCCATTCGTCCTCGGCTCTGTACGTGTGCGATCTCTTGGCCGAACGCTGCCAGAGCTGCTCGCTGCAGACCTGCAGAACAGTGAAGACACCACAAATAAAACACAGTACAAACACAAGCTCACGCATCGAGCTGCAGTGTTCGGTCAGACACCTGTCATGCTCCGTAGATGTGGGTATGTGATTCCACAGCAGAGCTTCAGGACGGCCCGCAGCATGTTGGCGAGGAGGAGGACGCCACGGGACGCTTTTATAGAGCCGCTGAAGGACAGAGACGAAGATAACGGCTCCATTTACAAGATAGGATTCAGTTTGGCTTTGCCTCCAAGGCCACATTCAGGAGGAACAAGAATGTAGGTTTGCACTGTTTAAAGTCACTGGAATCTATAAAATCACAATTCTGTCACCTTCATGTCTGTCCGAAACAGCTGGGTTAAGATATTGATTTATTATTAATAAAAACAGTTATGTGTTCATTTGTTGGTAACACTTTGTTAATGTTGCTTGATTTGTTACATTTCAAAGTTACTGTATATAACAGCTGTGAGTTACGATAATATAGAAATTGTATGATTTTATTTTATTTTTATTACTTTTTGTTTTATTGTTTATTTTTTTAATTGTACTTTATCATTAATTCATAATTATATTTATTTATTTACTTAAACTGTATTTATTTATTTACTTTTGTTTATATTATTTAAAGTGTTTTTAACACTTTACAAGTGTTTATTTTTTTATTTTTTTAAAGTGATATAATAGATTTATACATATAGTAAGTTATTTGTTTTGAAACTTTATTTATTTATTATTACTAAGCAATGCATTTCTTATTAAATAACTGTATATTTAATTATTTATTTATTTGATTGATAGTTGTTTGTTAACACTGTACAGTTTGTTAGAGTTTTAAAGCCATATAACAGATCGTGTTTATTTAGTTATTATTGTTAAATACATTTTCTTTAATATTTATTTATTTACAAACTTACTTATGATAACAAATGAGACCTTATTGTAAAGTGTTTATTTATAAAGTGAATTATTCCTTCATTTATTACCAGTACAAGAAAAAAAAAACATGCATCCATACATATGTTTTCTCTTCAAGGTGTTTAAAGCTATAATGTGCCACAGATTGAGGACTGGTTAGAGAGAGATCAGCAGAACGACCCTAACACTGACCTTAACCTCCGTTAAACCCTGAGAGAAACCTTCACCTCCTACAGCAGCCACACCTCCGAATAGAGACAGAAGATGTGCTGAAACACACATAAATCCAGCTCATGCATCATAGCTTCCACATGGTTTCATTGAGATTTCACTGACGAACAAGCTCTCAATCATCATGCATGAGGACGACAGATGCACCTGAGATTTAAGAGAGTTTAGAAAGATTTGCTCATCATGGGTGTCAAATTAAAGTCATTTGTCTTTGTTTTCATGTCTGAAATGATCGACTAGGCAGAATTAATTCAATTCAGAAAAATCCATCATGTACTGTACACAACGTCTGTTGTGGTAGAGGAATGAGAATTTTCTAGATGATTACATATTTGTATTAATATTTTCCAGGTGCCATTAGCAGCTCAGAGGATAAAACTAGTATTTTTAAAAGGTTTGACTGTTTAGTAATATAATCAATTTCACTGCATTGTTGCATTGAACGTGAACTGAATTGAAATGAATAATGGGATTCGCAATATTAAAGGAATGTTTCAGCCGAAAATGAAAATTTGCTCAAAATGTTCTCATCCTCAGGTCGTCCGAGATCAGGATGAGTTTGTTTCTTCATCAGGTTTGTAGAAATGTAGCATTGCACAAGTGTCTCATCAATGGGTGCTCTGCAGTGAATGGGTGCTGTCAGAATGAGAGTCTGATAAAAACATCACAATAATCCACAGCACTCCAGTCCATCAGTGAACATCTGGAGAAGACAAAATTATTGTGATGTTTTTATCAGACTCTCATTCTGACGGCACCCATTCACTCCAGAGCATCCATTGATGAGACACTGATGCAATGCTACATTTCTACAAACCTGATTACGTGGTGATAAGTTTCACGAATTTCCAGAAAATAAATCTGAACACTGGAAAAAAGCCTGGTTCAAAATATTCTTTAATTTTGTTGACGTTTAATAGTTATAGGTTTTGACAGAGGGTATTTTGGATTTGTGTTTTTATCACTCCATAAATCAGAAAATACTTCCAACAGAGAGAAAAAAAGTATATTTTTTATTATGTGTTCAGGAATCAAATGTTATATGCTGTTGTATAAAATCAGGCCAGTGACATATGATCAAAACCCTCAGTAAAAAACTTCAAAATACAGAGAGAAATAAAACTTTAGATTTATTCCTAAAATTTAAGAGTCAGTAAATGACGAAAGAATGAAAACCTTTGGCTAAACAGTTCCTTTAATATAAGTGAGATCTGTATATATCACCCGTTTGGATAACACTTTCTTTTAAGGTCCAGTTTTCACTATTAACTAATTATTAAATACACTTTTTGCCTTAATAAACTCCTAATGTGCTGCTTTTTAATAGCTAGTGAGGTAGATTTTAAGTTTAAGTAAGGGATCTAAAATATGGTCATGCAAAATAAGGCATTAATATGTGCCATATAAATACTAATAATCAGTCAACATGCTATAATACGAATGCTAAATAATAGTGAGAATTGGTCCTTAAGTTAAAATGTTACCATTTAGAGACTAAAATGTAGAAACCGGTGCACAAAACAGCTTGTGTACTGTATTTATGAATCTGCTGCTTCTAATTAATAATTTGTCTACTATTTCAGTTCATAATGCGTGGTAAAATAATACGGTTTCATAAATGCTGTAGCAATTAGCAGTTTACCTCATCAAGAATTTGAGACAAAAGTTCATTAGTTCCTGTTCAGGTGCTCATTATCAGGCACAACTCAAACGTCTCTGCAATAATTTCTTTTATTACTTTTTCCACATTTACGATGTTATTAAAGTTTCTTGTGCATTAAGCAATCATGTTTTTGACTGTTTTGCATCTGTATAGTTAAACAGACTGTATTTACTCATGCAAGAGCTCAAGGTTAAATCTAGTGTTTATTTGATCCATATACTTTTATTATAAACTCTGTTTGAAGTTGCATTAGTCTGTGATGAAATTTTCATAAATCAGTCAACACTGAAATGCTAAAATGTCCACGGTTATTAGCGTCATAGGTTTTTTTCTATTTTCATTTTTATTAAAATGTAATATATATACATAACAAAATGTGTTTTGTTTGAGTGTTTCTAATACAATGGCTTAAATACTTGATGTATTTAAATGCTCTTTTTTTTAAACATTCTAAAATATTTTTGCCGTTATACATTAAAAATACATTACAATGTTTTGCAATGATGCTTTAAAACGTCTCAGGTTACAAATGTAACCATGGGTTCCCTGAGAGGGAACGAGACACTGCATCCTCTAGGGGTCGCTTTGGGGAACACCTCGTCGTGTCTGAAGCATACTTTGAAATCGCCAACATGTTGGCCGGCGACAGCCTTTGACGTCACTACCAGCGCGACTATCAATACGCGCCCGTAGGACACGTCACTTATCTTCTTCGTGAAGCTTGCGTCCGAAGCATGGCAGGGAGCTAGATGACGCAGTGTCTCGTTCCCTCTCAGGGAACCATGGTTACATTCGTAACCTGAGACGTTCCCTGTCAAGGGAACTCCGAACTGCGTCCTCTAGGGGTCGCTTTGGGGAACAGTATACCCACGCCACCATGCTGAGGAGAGTGCAGGCCATAATCATGGCAAACACTAAGTACCAACTCTACCATTTCACTGCGAGTCGCCCCTGGGATGGTTAGACAGCTGTCCATGACATTATCCCTTATGGCCAAAGGCCTAAGCTACATACCCAACTTACCTGTAGGGCCTCGGCCCGGGGTAGAGCTGAAGGCTTGGAATCACGAAAGATTCCTTTAAAGGGATATGGCTAAGAACCTAGCAGGTTCTTTACCAAGTCTTGCCTGTCACACAGGGGCTACCGCTAGCTTTCGCAAAAACTTGCCGAAAGAGCTGTCTCAACAGTTCTCTAGTAGCAACGCCCTGTTCTAGAGAAGATAGCTAGCCAGCGTCTCTTCTACAGGGGGCATCCTCTCATAGCCGTTTTCGTGCATGCCCTCGATATTAGCATAACTCGTATGCTGAAACCGATGGATGAAAGAGGAAAACGGCCTCTTCCATTCCTTTTCGCCTTCTGCATATAAGTCAGGCAAGAATGGAAGGCTCGCCTGGGCTGGAGGGCTATGGTCAGACAAATAACGCTCATCGAGGCGACCTTGCGACGTTACTTTTCTGGCACGCTCAGTATCAGAATGGGTTAATGACAATGCATCTTCCTCCTGAAGTTCACTCTCATCTGCCGCCGAAGAGTGTGAAAGGAAAAGTCCCCCTCTACACTCCTCAGCGAGATCCATTTGTGATTAAAGCAGGGTCTGAGGGAAGTAGGTGTTCTTAGGGGTCAGTCTACTAGTAGTGAGGGTGCAAGTTTTCAATCTAGCCCTTCACTAACTTTTGAACAGCATAGGGAACTGTTGCAAATGCAGTTAGAAATAGCGTGATTGCGAAATGTCAATAGACCGGAAGTACCACAGTTTGATGTTTCACAGAATCTTCGTTTGTTGCCTAAATTTGAGTCAGATCCAGATACATATTTTACTTTATTTGAACGTATTGCGGAAGCTAGAGCTTGGTCAGATTTGGACATGGACATGGATGCACACACTGTTTAAACGCCTTGCTAGTGGATGCCATGATGACAATGATATATCGCTCTTACCGTTTTGGTTGTTTCTCAGATGCACGCTTCAAACAAAACAGTCAATGAAGACGAAGAAGATAAGTGACGGGTCCTACGGGCGCGTATTTATGGTCGCGGCGGTAGTGACGTCAGAGACTGTCGCCGGCCAACACATTGGCGTTTTTCAATGTATGCTTCAGACACGGGTCATGACGAGGTGTTCCCCAAAGCGACCCCTAGAGGACGCAGTTCGAAGTTCCCTTGACAGGGAACCAGTCATTCAGTAAATATATAATAAATATTGTATTTTATTAGCAAGTTACTAATGAGGAACATTATATTCAGTTTGTCAGTCAATCATATTCAAAGTCTACAATGCCAAATTGAGTAAAAGTAAAGGTAAAAAAAGAGTGAAAAGGAGCTGGAAAATGGGTGAAATGCCAAAAAAAAGGAGAAAGATGTTACTTTATAAAGTTATTATAAGTGCATTCATATTTTTTATGTTACAGTAAAAAGAAAAAGAGACTGTAATTTGCATTATTGTAATGAAAACTGGATTAATTGTCCGGAAAACAATGCTACAGTGCTTCAAAAAAATTAAGGAACTTGTGTGAGATGCTCGATTTATTGTTGAGTTCCAGTGGATTTGCATTAGTGCTGAAGTGATAGAGATTTTCTCCAGGAGAGTTTTAACACTAAATCCAGTCTCATTCATGAATCCCTCCTGGATGCCACAGGAGATGTTTTGATCTTTTGCCATATGTTGTAAATCTTTAATTTAAAAGCTCCAGTAAGGAACCAACTACAAGATCTCAGGGACTGAACCTGTCAGTTTGATCAAGGATGAGACATTAATATGTGAATGTGAAACGCTTTTGAATAGCAGCTTGATGTACTGTATAATTTACTCTCTTTCAAAGATGGATAAGTTATTCATGGGTGAAATAATGTGAATAGTGTCACGACCCCTCCTCTGCATTGCATGGGCGGTTCCTCCTGCAGGCAGAGGTGGGTCGTAAATGATTGCAGCCACCTGAGCTCAGGGTAATTAAGTTGTTTCTAATCACTCTTTTCTCTCTCTCTTCTCCTCCAGGTATGATCCTGTTTCGTTTGTTCCTTTATAGTTTTACTTAGTTTCCACTCAGTCATGTTTACACATACACAGATTCCTTCATCCATGCACTTTACACACACCTTACATTATGACATTCTCACACCTCATTCCTTTTTCTTTGGTTAAGGTTAATAGTTTTTGGTTTACAATAAAGTACCTTTTTCTTTGATTGGCCGATACTTGTTTTGTGTCCCCTCATTTTTGCCACAGGCTATGAGCCGGCCTGTGACAATAGTATGCTCCTCAGAATGTAAACATAAAATCAAATCTCACTTCATAGACGTCCTTGGTTCAATCAGTGCCTGTTATTCTAAAGAAAAGCCTTTCATTGCATTCTCTGCCTGAAATGCCTCTAAAATTGCTTTCTATTGCGCTTGACATCACATAATGTGTTAACCAGCAGGACAATACTGGTCAGTGCTAGTTATTGTCATGCATCTTGCCTGTAGTTGATGCTTGTTAACTGTTTGAGCTGAATGCAGTCAGATCTCAGTGTTGTTAGTCAGATAAAAGCTGCTGTAATGCATGAGTTTGGAGCTCGGCCAGATTTTAGCATGTGGTCAGCAGGTGAAGTTCAGTATCCGCGTCATTCATCCTCACACAAGGACACCTGCTCGCTGATAACGGAGAGGTGGCCTGAGCGCTTGACTGACCTCTGACCTTTAGTGTGCACTCATATTAGAGGTCACGTCACATATGACCTTCACTCATTAATCAAACACAACCTGCAGAAACAGGTTCTTTACGTTCTGCAGAAATGCATGATTGTTTCAGTGCAAAAATGATTTTAATAGAAGCATCTGTACAACATTAAATGGAATCTCATTGTCCTTGATCTTTAGAGATGAAAGAACAATGCAAACATGTTGTAACCTAAAAATAGCATTTATTGACGGTAAAGAAAAAAGTATAATAATAAATTGCTGTGATTAGTTATCCTAATGTCAAATTCTCTGCAAAGTGAAAAAATTCTGACCGGCTTTGATTACTATGAAAATACATATGCTGTTCCTCATTCATGACGTATTAAATAAAAGTTTAAACATACTGTATATAGTGTATATTTTCTTCTCTAAATAAGATTTGGTTGAGTTGACCACCTAATCATTACTTAATTAAGCAGAA
>NC_081793.1:28630875-28673375 GCF_963082965.1 Carassius carassius
AAGTCTCTAATGGTTAAAAATGCTACAAAGAGAATAATATAATCTGAATATTTCAGAGCAGCATTTCACGAATCCTTCAAGATTTTTTTTTTTTCAATCATAACGTCTTGTGTTGAATGCATGAGGGAAAAAAAGAAGCAATCCAAGATGGCTAATAGAAGTTTAGTTCTAGTTGGACTGCGTTCGGTCCAGTTAGAATACATAAATACTGGAGATATCTGGAGAAGACAAAAGATGAAACACATCCAGCATTAAGATGTTTTTAACTCAAATAATCCATAATAACACTTCCTCCAGTGAGAAAGTGCATCTGCTGTTGTCTCTCACAGAGCTGTTTAAACGCTGCTTGATCTGTGCAGATTTCTCTCCTGATTCAGACCAGAACACTTGTTCACTGGAGGAAGTGTTATTATGGATTATTTGAGTTAAAATCATCTTAATGCTGGATGTGTTTCATCTTTTTTCTTCTCCAGATGTTCACTGATGGACTGGAGTGCTTTGGATTATTGTGATGTTTTTATCAGACTCTCATTCTGACGGCACCCATTCACTGCAGAGCACCCATTGATGAGACACTGATGCAATGCTACATTTCTCCAAACCTGATGAAGAAACAAACTCATCCTGATCTTGAGTAAATTTTCAGCAAATTTTCATTTTGGGTATTGTAGTGAACTATTTGGGTAACCATTGCTTTGGCTGCAATTCATGACACAATAGATTTCAAAACGCTAGGCATCACACATTTGTCCACTTTGTAGGTGGTTACAGAGCAGCAAACACTATCAGACGTTCACAACAAACAAAAAACATGCACCTCATTGCTAGGGGACGCATGACAGCTGAAAACAATAGGTGTTAAACTGTCTCACAATATCAAACATGTCTGATCTTCTCTGACTAGATGGAATCATAGACTGATGCTAAAAAACCAAGTCTGTGTCCAGGACACACTATAGTGCGACTCCTCCAGACCACAAAATGGGAAAAAATGTGGGCAAATCCTTAAAAATAAATTAACACTATAAAAAGCAGCATTTTTGGGTTCCTTTCAGTGAACGGTTCTTGGAAGATTGTAATTACTGTAACTAAAGAACCCTTTGCCCAGTGGAAATAATCTGTGGATGTTTAAAGCTTCAATGTCAATAAACAACCTTTATTTTTAAGAGTGTTTTCCAGTCTTTCCAGCTGTCTATGTGAGCCAGGGTTTCCTCAATGCCAGTCCTGATTGCCCTGATGTAGGCGTTAGACTTTCTAAAGTCTGGAACGGAGCCAAATTGTGTTTTAATAAAAGCTCAGAGAAATATTACTGCTCTCTACCAAAAGCAGTGAAATCATGAACTCAATCCTCTCAGAAGGCTATGGCTATTAATAACGCTCCAGTTCACTTCAGTGCACGATACATCTGACACAAGTACAGAAAGCTCACCTGGTTTGTCCTCTAACGGCTCTGAGGGATGTGAACTGTGCAAAAGTCAAAATAAAACAATTACGATGACAGTCTAAAAATATAGGGCAACACTTCAGAATAATGAAGCAATGAGTATAGTAACACAGTATTCTAGTAACTAATATTAACTAACAAGAAACTAATTAATCAGTAATATCACTACTAGTTTACTATTAGTTATTATCCTTTTACTGTCTATAAACAACCATTACAATGACTGATGTCTTAACTTGTGAGTTGTTATGCGTTTCACTTTAGAATAAATAAATCAAAAATAATCATTAATTAGTAAAGAAGGTAAATATATATATATATATATATATATATATATATATATATATATATATATATATATATATATATAATTAGAGTATATTTCATAATGCTCATAATCAGATTACAGATACTTTTTAATGGATTACATGAATACATATTCACACGCTGGCAGTAAATTATTGATTCTCCTTTTTTTCTCTTATTTTCAAAGTCGTGAATAAATGATTGGAGTTCATTTTACGAGAAAATACTGTTTCTGTGTTTCAAAAATTTCATATTTAATGCAGTTTCACTTGCTGCAGTTTTGCAACTATTTGTGAAACTTACTAACGATTTCTGAATGAAAATTGTTTCTATGCCAGTTTTTTCAGGGAACTAGTTGGATTAGTCAGTTAGCACTTTATAAACTATGAACAAGTTATTCTTGCTTAGTATTTTTTGTCTTGTTATACCACAAAACAAACAAAGAAAAAACAGCTCTAAAAATGATTTCCTAAAAGATATTTTTCTGTAAAGCAAAATGCCTTCAAATATATTGTCTTGCTTTTTAAATATATGTATGTTTTAAATTTTATGCATAAACCCTGTTAATTTTTATCTTTTTTAAAGTAAGCAATACTTAATATTTATTTCTCAAGTAAATGTATCTTGATTTAAGAATGTTTTCATATTTGCAGTGAAAAAATAATAATTATGAAATTATGAAACTTCATTTGGTTTCTTAGTAGTTCTCTGAGAGTTATGAAAAAATGAACTACCACAAACACTCACCTGCTCTTCCTCCGGCTGACAGAGGAGTTGAGGAACAGGTGATCAGGCAGATCTTCAGACGTCAAAGGCAGAAGTTCAGATCCAGACGTCTGCTGGGTCAAAGAGCTGGAGTCGGCCATGGCCTGCTGGAGTAACCCCTGAACCAGCTTTTTCTCTGATAGTACAAACACATCTAATGAACAGCTGATCCATCTGCAGGACACAAGCGGCCCGTGTCCAGAGTTAAACTCACTGATGTTACCATAATAGAAACTAATAGGACTATTTGTGCTGCCCTGCTATGTTATTTTAAGAGAAGATCTCATAAGTAACTTGAATAAATTGAGACAAAGTCCAAATGGAACAAATTTTTCCTCATGACAAATTAAATGCATAGAACTCTGGAAGCTTTTGATTGTCACACTTGTGATTTTTTTTTCCTTGCAATTATGACTTAACATCTCGCAATTGCGACTTTACATCTCACAATTCCGACTTTTTTTTATTTTATTTTTATTATTATATTATTTAAAATCCCATGCTACGTGTACTGTGTTAACCTAACTGAGACTTGTTATAGAACTTATATATCATTGCTCTTTTTGTTGTTTTTGATTGATTCCACTGTCCTCATCTGTAAGTCGCTTTGGATAAAAGCGTCTACTAAATGAATAAATGTAAATGTAAATGTAATTCTGACTTTACATCTCGCAATTCCGACTTTACATCACGCAATTCCGACTTTACATCTCGCAATTCCGACTTTACATCACACAATTCCGACTTTACATCTCGCAATTCCGACTTTACATCACGCAATTCCGACTTTACATCTCACAATTCTGACTTTACATCTCACAATTCTGACTTTACATCACGCAATTCCAACTTTACATCTTGCAATTCCGACTTTACATCATGCAATTCCGACTTTACATCTCGCAATTCCGACTTTACATCTCGCAATTCCGACTTTACATCACACAATTCCGACTTTACATCTCGCAATTCCGACTTTACATCACGCAATTCCGACTTTACATCTCACAATTCTGACTTTACATCTCACAATTCTGACTTTACATCACGCAATTCCAACTTTACATCTTGCAATTCCGACTTTACATCATGCAATTCCAACTTTACATCTCGCAATTCCGACTTTACATCACGCAATTCCGACTTTACATCTCACAATTCTGACTTTACATCTCACAATTCTGACTTTACATCACGCAATTCCAACTTTACATCTTGCAATTCCGACTTTACATCATGCAATTCCGACTTTACATCTCGCAATTCCGACTTTACATCACGCAATTCCGACTTTACATCTCACAATTCCGACTTTACATCTCATAATTCTGACTTTACATCACGCAATTCCGACTTTACATCTCACAATTCCGACTTTACATCTCGCAATTCCAACTTAACATCTCACAATTTCGACTTTACATCTCGCAATTCCGACTTTACATCTCGTCATTCTGACTTTACATCTCGCAATTCCAACTTTGCATCTCATAATTCCAACTTTACATCTCACAATTCTGACTTTACATCTCATAATTCCGACTTTACATCTCACAATTCCGACTTTACATCTCGCAATTCCAACTTTACATCTCATAATTCTGACTTTACATCACGCAATTCCGACTTTACATCTCACAATTCCGACTTTACATCTCGCAATTCCAACTTTACATCTCACAATTCCGACTTTTTTTATTTTATTTTTATTATTATATTATTTAAAATCCCATGCTACGTGTACTGTGTTAACCTAACTGAGACTTGTTATAGAACGTATATATCATTGCTCTTTTTGTTGTTTTTGATTGATTCCACTGTCCTCATCTGTAAGTCGCTTTGGATAAAAGCGTCTACTAAATGAATAAATGTAAATGTAAATGTAAATGTAATTCTGACTTTACATCTCGCAATTCCGACTTTACATCACGCAATTCCGACTTTACATCTCGCAATTCCGACTTTACATCACACAATTCCGACTTTACATCTCGCAATTCCGACTTTACATCACGCAATTCCGACGTTACATCTCACAATTCTGACTTTACATCTCACAATTCTGACTTTACATCACGCAATTCCAACTTTACATCTTGCAATTCCGACTTTACATCATGCAATTCCGACTTTACATCTCGCAATTCCGACTTTACATCTCATAATTCTGACTTTACATCACGCAATTCCGACTTTACATCTCACAATTCCGACTTTACATCTCGCAATTCCAACTTAACATCTCACAATTTCGACTTTACATCTCGCAATTCCGACTTTACATCTCGTCACTCTGACTTTACATCTCGCAATTCCAACTTTACATCTCATAATTCCAACTTTACATCTCACAATTCTGACTTTACATCTCATAATTCTGACTTTACATCACGGAATTCCAACTTTACATCTCGCAATTCCAACTTTACATCTCATAATTCTGACTTTACATCACGCAATTCCGACTTTACATCTCACAATTCCGACTTTACATCTCGCAATTCCAACTTTACATCTCACAATTTCGACTTTACATCTCGCAATTCCAACTTTACATCTCGTCATTCTGACTTTACATCTCGCAATTCCAACTTTAAATCTCATAATTCCAATTTTACATCTCACAATTTCGACTTTACATCTCGCAATTCCGACTTTACATCTCGTTATTCTGACTTTACATCTCGCAATTCCAACTTTACATCTCATAATTCCAACTTTACATCTTGCAATTCTGACTTCACCTCACAATTAAAGCTTTTTATATAACAATTAATTTTTTTTCTTAGAATTACAAGTTTATGTCTTTCAATTCCAACACTATATCTCACAATTTTGAGTTTACATATCATCTGATTTTTGTCCCACAATTGCAAGTTCATGTCTCAGAATTATGAGAAAAAAGTCAGAATTGTGAGAGAAAACAATCGTTATTACCATTTAAATTTTTTAATCCAGTGGCAGAAACAAGCTTCCATACACAATAAACGTTCATCACTTATGTTAAAACGTGATGCATGATTTTACAAATTGTCAGTTCTGAAATTAATTTTTCCAGGGTCAGAAATGATCTTTGGTGGCTTACATACACAGTAATGTCCATGCATGAAGTTAGTTGATTACATAATTGCAATTAATTAATAGTTAAAATATTAAAAACATTTTATGTTTGCAAACATTTTGATCTCCACAAATAATTTTCTACTTCAAAGATTCACTTTACAAACATTTTTGATAAGATATTATTTTACTTTCTTCAGATTCTTAAAGATTTTAAACAAGCATTTAGAATCATTAGTATTTTCAGTTTATCGTCTGGGAAGAGAAAAATAGATTGTGCATTTTACATCACGTGCTAAAAGTTTACTTTGTCGGCATTTAGGATAGTAGCATAAGGGTCTTTAAATGCTCTCCAACGCAGAAAATTCACCATGCATCAGTCAGTTATTTGTTTAACTGCTAATAAATCAATTAAAGCAAAGGGCAGTGGTTCACCTTTATCACTCGCCAACAAAAGCCACTGCTGAACCATTGAGAGAGAATCAGTCTGCAGGATCTGACACAAAAGCTCCAGCACCTGAAAGTTAATTTGGTACAGTTGAGATATTATACACACACACCCATGCATATTCACTGAAGTTTTAATAATATATATTTTTGTCAAAATGTAAAAAAAATAAAAATATCTCTGCAAACATTATGTTGTTTTTGAGATTTCCTTCTTCAGAACTGCAACATTTTTTTACGATGTTGCGCAAATAATTTTTCAGAGTTTCAAATTTGTCAGTGTTCTCCCACTGTATTAGATTGTTTTCCAGGTTTGAAACCTTGTAAATGGTGATCTGAAAACTGGTGTGCGAATGTGTGAAAAAAAAATTTTAACTCTGAAAACAGAGCTTTGCAGGCTTGCAAAGTGGTAAAAAAAATTACATCTCTTCAAACGTAATTTTGTTTTTGAGTTTTCCCTCTTCAGAAGTGCAACACTCTTTTTAATGGTGTTGTGCAATCATATTTTCAGAGTTTCTAATTTGTCACTGTTCTCCCAGTGTTTAGTTTGCTTTCAAGATTTGAAACCTTGTAAATAGTGATCTGAAAACTGGTGTGCGAATAGGTGAAAAAAAGTTTTGAAACTCTGAAAACTGAGGTACGAAAGGGCGAAACTTATTACATTACATAACATTTGCACTTCCATTGCAGAATATTTTTTCAGAGCTGAGTTTACAACACCCACTTTGCGGAGATACGCACACACAGTTGTGAGCTTGCGACTCACGTGATTTGTGGCAGTGTTGTCACGCAGCTCTGCTCTGAAACTCTGAAACTCAGACTGAGCGAAAATGAAGCTTCGCAACCTCGCAAATAAAAAAAAGCCTGGAGGGAGGGCCTTCTGCTCTTGGCCAATGCTTTGCTGTCTGCTGACGTACAGTCCAATCACAAGTCGTATTTACTGGAAAGGTGGGATTGACCGACTGCTCCGCCAATGACAAAAGCGCACAGGATACACAAACAGAGGATGCACAGATTTCTGTCCACAAGGCGGTCCGTCAGCTCTATCCCCTCTCAATCTGTCACAAACAGCGTATGAGGACAATGGGAGCAATAAAAAACAACAAATATACAAGTGCTATAACAAGTCTCAGTTAGCTTACACGTAACTGAGGCTTTTAAATAATATAATAAAGACATACTGATAACAGATAGAATAGAAAAAGAATAGAGCAAGCTAGAGTTAGAGGTCTTTTTTGCCTTTGTTAATTGTATAACAAGGGCGTCACTAGGCCCTTTTTAGGGGGCTAAACTTCTACCCAGCCCCCCTAAAAAAATATTTGATTAATACATTTTTGATCGCTTCAGTCCCCTTTAAAAAAAACTTATTTGAAACAGCGGCAAGCTTCGTCAAGTTTCGGCTCCTCCCCTTATCTGAGTCTGCTTGGATTTAGCGCATTTTTCAATCTGCAGGGGAACATCAGAGAGCACAAGGTGTGTGTCGTGTGTGCGTGCATTTATTGATAAATTGCTAATGCTATGATATTACATCTGCATTGTGCAGTTCTTTGTCATAAATGCATTGCAGTTTACATAATGTAATGTTACTGGAGCATTGGGAGCACACGGGACGGCTCGGTTTCTCATCCAATACCAATACGTTTCGCTGCGGCCTTCAGCCCTTGTGTGATAGTAGTTTTTTATTCCTTCAAAAATGAAGTGATTAACACCCATGAAAACATACTTTAGATTCAGAAAACGATCATGATTCATTTTCATTTACTTTTTAAAATTACAGACATATTATTATGTATTTTGACATTACATGCAGCCATGCACAGAAATGATTAAAGACACACATCATTGTCTGAAAGCACTAGATGGCCCAGAGAGAGAATTTGGAGTTATTTTGTTTTGTATTATTAAATATAGTTTTGTATTAAGTAATAATGAATCAGGAGGAGTGTCATCATGATACATAAATTAGAGTAAGCGTAGAGTAAAGGGATTTTTGATTTTCTTGATTTATACTATTTATACTAGATTTGTACTTGATTTATAGAAGTGGCAAATTGATAATTCATGTTGTTATTTTTAATAAATAGAAATAAATATAGAACAGATTAATCATATTGCCAATAGACAATTACATTAATACATGGTTTGTCTATATTCTTAATGAATATTAGCTGGTTAGTTAAAATACTTAAAATGACATCAATTTTCATGGGGTGACTTCATGAATATCCAACCGTATTGTTGATTATAAAGGCTAAAAAGCTAAAAAACTAAAATAATTTATATTTCATTGTAGATGGATATACGACATGTTTTCCTGTCGTGCGGGAGTAGGTCTGCAGATGAGCAACAGTCAGGTGAGAACAGAACGTAGACAGCCTCTCACACACACAATACCACTGTGTTCCCAAGATTCATTTCAGTCATTGAACCCTGACATTGTTTTAATTGTCTGCCAATTTCCCTGTACATTTTATAAGAAAAAGCAGTGGTATCGTCAAAGGGAAAAATTCCTATCTGAGGTTTGTATGTGAGCATAGAAATGCAAACAGTAAAATGTTGTGTTTGTACTGGAAACATGTGTGCGTGTGTTTGTACAGTGAATGAATCAGGAGGTCTTCATTGTAAAAAAAAAAAAAATCGACATTCCCTTCAAGGTTAGTAGCATACCACCCTACCCTAATAGTCAAATAATATTTTTTTAATCATACCCCTAAAATCAAAATCCTAGAATCGCCCCTGGTCTGCAATAGGAGTGCAAATGTAATGTAATAAGTTTCGCCCTTTCGAACCTCAGTTTTCAGAGTTTCAAAACTTTTTTTCACCTATTCGCACACCAGTTTTCAGATCACTATTTACAAGGTTTCAAATCTTGAAAGCAAACTAAACACTGGGAGAACAGTGACAAATTAGAAACTCTGAAAATATGATTGCACAACACCATTAAAAAGAGTGTTGCACTTCTGAAGAGGGAAAACTCAAAAACAAAATTACGTTTGAAGAGATGTAATTTTTTTTTACCACTTTGCAAGCCTGCAAAGCTCTGTTTTCAGAGTTACAAATTTTTTTCACACATTCGCACACCAGTTTTCAGATCACCATTTACAAGGTTTCAAACCTGGAAAACAATCTAATACAGTGGGAGAACACTGACAAATTTGAAACTCTGAAAAATTATTTGCACAACATCGTAAAAAAATGTTGCAGTTCTGAAGAAGGAAATCTCAAAAACAACATAATGTTTGCAGAGATATTTTTATTTTTTTTACATTTTGCAAGCATGCAAATCTTATTTTTCGATCTTGCAAAACTTTTTTTTTGTAAGATTTTGAGTTTTCAAACACTTAGTTTCAACCTTTCAGACCTGTATTTTCAGTTTTGAATCATGGCAGGATTTAAATCCCATAGAGAGTGTGAACACTGATCTGAGCAGCTCATACCCACATGACTGAATAAAACCAGCTAACCAAATATTGAAATTATGCAATGGTATTTAAATATTTGATTTGCTTATAAAATTTCTTCGGCATGCAGTCTGTCTCCCATTTTCATATTCATCATATCTTAAATTGAAAATGAGCAAACAAAGAGAGCTTCAGGATCTGTCCTGACACAGATCCTTCAGGATCTGTGCTCCCAATGCTCCAATCAATATAAATCTGTCCTGGTATTTTGTTTAAAGCGCTATATAAATAAAGGTGACTGACACACGTGCAGTATTCTGAATGAATTATTAATGAACTGCTTCAAAAGCAGATTGTATTTAAATTTTTTTAATTTGTAGCTAGCTACATGGTTATCCACATCACATTGCACGTTTAATTCAGCAAGAGCAATACATACAATTTTTAAATCAATTTTGTCAAGAAACGTCTAAAGTTTTGGCAGTCCAAAGAAAATGATAACAGTTTACAGTTTATTCATCACACAGAAAATAAAAATCCAAGTTGTGAACAATGCACTGAGAGTAAAAATATCATCAAACAAAGTTTGAAATAATAAA
Source organism: Carassius carassius (assembly GCF_963082965.1). NCBI lineage: Eukaryota > Metazoa > Chordata > Actinopteri > Cypriniformes > Cyprinidae > Carassius > Carassius carassius. Next base: position 28,640,898 of record NC_081793.1, read on the forward strand.
TGTTTTTTTTAAAGTAACCTCTACAAAAATGCAGTTTGAAAGTAACTTTTCTAATTGAATGCATTTTAAAATGTGATTTATTCCTGTGATTGCTGCTGAAAATGAAGCTTTGCATCACAAGAATAAATTGCATTTCACATTATTTTAAAAAGTAATAATATTTCACAATATTAGAGATTTTTATTGAATTTTTGGTCAAATAAATTCTTTCAAAAAAAAGCCTTGTTTTAAAAAGCCTTATTACAAACTTTTGAGTGGTTGTGTATTTCAGTTTGATATTTTATGTCCATAAATACATGCAATTTATTTCCATATGCCACATGCAATCTGTCGTAAAAACCGGGTGGCGCCTTTACAAATAATGCGAGATAATAACATTTCCTTTCTTACATCTGCCAGTATTGTGTTCTACCAGATGCAATGTGAAAGTTTCTGTGACATGTTCAGAAAGCGTGTCATGGCTGAAGGTCAGTAATCGGCACAGGTGTGTTACCTTGAGCTCGACTCCCTCCAGGGTTTGCGTCTGCCATCGCTGGGCTCGTTTGTGTGAAGTCCTGCTGCTGCGCTTCTTCCCTCCCCAGGACGAAGCAGGGATGATCCGGCCGGACTGCGCCGAATACTGTGTCTTCCTGTGAGGAACTTCCTCATCTGTCGGTTTCTTTGAGTTTAATCACAGACAAACACAAAAACTGGATGCATTCAGGATTCTACAATTAATTGATTTTGATTTACTCAGCACCATCTAATGTAATAAGTCCACTCATTCAGATCAAAATGCTAAACCTGATGCATGTGTAATGAAGCATTGCATAGCAAGTCTCCTAGGTTTTTAAATGATGTTTAGCACTTCAGATTTGGGGAAGTTGTATTTAAAAAGACAGAAACCAATCATCCGTCAGTTTGACTGAATGAACTGTACATTTTCCTCCATGTTCTACTTTCAGATGTTAGGAGATTAAACATAACACTTGTATTTAAAAGTGATTTTTTTTTTATCTTTTGTGTTCCTCTGTAACTATATGAACTTTAAAAAAATAATGTTAATGAACACATTCATAATGTTTCTGCAGAAATAACTGAGCTTTCTGGGGTTATTTGTGGTAATTTGTTAATGCTTTTACACTTTTACATTTCCTTTTAATGTTTGATGGTTGAAGGGTGAGTAGATTAATGTTGCCTCATTGTAAAAAATGTTTATTAATGTATTAATAAAGCAAATCTTTTGCTGTTTGTTTGCAGTTTAACAAAAGTTACTCCTATAATTCAGCGTGATGGGGCACAGAAAAAGGTAGATATCTAAAATCAGTCAAATGACCCTTTTGTTTATTTCCGAAGTATTTTGATTTTTATTTCAGCTATTAATACGAGTGCTGTATTTTCTTCTTACTCATAGTCTGTTTAAGGCAATTTCACAATGTATAGTGCATACTGAAATATTAAGAAATATATAAATAAACAAGCAAACTTTGTGCATTTATGCATTAATGCATTTGGCAAAAGAGTCTTGCATTGCATTAAATGCTTTTTTAATTAGTTCATGCATTAACTGGGAATCAAACCCATGACCTTCTAGAGAGTCATTTGATGAAATCAAATTTTTACAAACCCAATGGAAAATTGCATTGCAATGCAAGATGTGATTTTAAAGCTTAAAAACAAATGTTTGATGCAGGATCTTTAAAGCTGACAATCACTCCATCCTTTCAGAAACCCTACATTCTCCGCTTCGTGATCGTGCTGTTCTGAACATTATTCATGCATCAGTTTCACTGGTGATACCTATAAGAAAGTGAAAGATCAGGTACCTCTCTCATGTCCCGCTGGGTCTCTGCGGCCGCTGAAAGACTGACTTTGGTGGCCAAATCCTTCAGTTCCTCACGCCAGCTTTCAGAAATCAGTTCTGTGGAAAGACATGAGAGATGAAAGAGAGCAAGAACAAGAAACAGATGTGAGAAGATCAAAAAGGGCAAAAAAACTACTACTACTGATTAAACTAAAGCAACTCAAATTACTGTTTGACAACTTAAATACTGCGTTGAAATTACATTTTTGTAATTAATTAGTTTTGCAATGTAAGTAACTACAATCTGTTGTTCAGTCTGTCATCTTTGCTTGATTTTCAGTGCCTTATCCATGATATGAGCTTTGCAATATTTGTCTTTTAAAACTAGAGGCCAATATATTCAATCCAAAAGTTATAATGAGATGCACATAAACTCAACGCACAAATCTCAAACATTGCGATGATCAACAAATGTTTATTAAGTAAAAATATACCATTACTGAACCATACGACAGCTTCACCTAAGCTAGTAAAATGTAAAGCAATGATCATTTTTTAAATAATAGTAATCATTTAGTAACCAAATTGTTATTTATTTATTTTTATTTTTTTTTCCAAGTTAAAATTTATACTGGTAACATTTTTGTGAAAAATGTTAATAAAACAGAATAGAATAAATAAATAAATAATTCTAAATATTGGCAAGCAATTTTATATATTTTGGCCTTTTCTTCTTTTAAATGAATGCACTTCTTATATATAAAAAAAAACACTTTTTTTTGGTTTGGACACACCTGACAGAAAGCATGTCATTTTTATGCTGTTTTTTTTATTTTTATCCCAGTTTTATATATTAAAAAAGTCAAACAGAGAATAAGTTGTAATAAGAATAGGATGATTCCCTTGAAAACATTGAAACATTCTTTACAACTACCTCCACAAACAACCATTTTAATTTATTTTTATTTATGTCATTTTTCTACATATGCATATTTTGCCAAACTTTTTTAAATTTTAAGGAAAAGATGCACATATAGAAAATAAAGCAAAATAGAAATAAAATATAGAAATAAAAATAAAAAAATGGATGTGTGTGCGTATTTCTTCTCTCTCTCTGTCTTTGATGTATCAAATGTTGCGGTTTCACTTTTTTGTTTCAAAATTTGAAACATTCAAACTCCAACTGGTTTGTTTAATCATCACAAATGAGATTCGGAAGCTTTTCAATGCAAACAAAAACCTACGTTTAAGTCTCATGAACTCGACAGACTATGCATATTCAGTCATGCATCTCTTTTTGTGTTCCCTGAAGAATTAAAGTCATGTGGCTTTGGTAAATCAATGATGAGAGAAATTAGTATTTTTGTGTGAACTCTCTCTGTTAGACACAAAAGCTGCATTCGTGTTTGTATAATACTAGACCTGCTCGTGGTCCAGAGCGATCCGAGCCCATCTCAGGTGTGAGAAACACAGACCAACGGCTCCCAGACACTTGACTTTTAATGAGCGGATGAGGACAGAGAGGAGTGAAGCCGTACCAGTCATCATTCACCATACAAACCGGCTTCCCATTCAACCCTACGGAGAGAGAAGAGCATTAGAAATCTCTGTGTCAGGACAGGCGTATTTTACTACGCAGCGAGCCTCGAACGCTGTGACAACTGGATAAAAGATGAAGGAAGTAATGTTTTTGTGCTAAAAAAATAATGCTGGATTAATCCTTCAGGCATTCAGCTACTGCTTTTATCACAGAATATGTTCCCCTTGACTTTGTTAACCCTTTCTGTTAATAGCGCAGTGTCATGACAAATCTAGCATTTCACATTAAAAATGAATTTAGAGGATGGTTACAAACTGATTCATCTATTGTAGATAATACGCACATCACGTATGCATTAAATGCAGAAGTCATTTTGTGTTTCTGGACCTGAGAAAATGAGAAGAAAAAAAAAGAAGAAAAAAGATTTACAAATATCCAAAAATTCATGAATCAACATACATTTAGTTGAAAACCAAAATGATGTAAGATGAAAGTCTTGTTTTCTGAAAAATGCATAAAAATGTTGCGAATTTATGCTAAAAAAAAAAAAAAGTCTGATAATGGGGCAAGAAAAATACATTTATTTTCCCATTAGATTTTTCTGATCCCACTAGCAGATAATATTTTTCTTATTTTAAGCATCAACTAACATCATTTTGATCATTTTATCAGAACATAAGACTTAATATCAAGTCATTTTGCTTCTTAAGTATTTGTATCTCTTTTCAAGAACGTTTAGATATCTGTTCTAGAAAACAAAATAAAAGACTGAAAAACTAAATCTTTATTTTTAGAATTTTTTGAATTTATTTTGCAAATTGTTTAATTGAGTTGCCATCTAATTGACAGAGAAAAACACACCAAATTAATAAAATAAACTATTAAACACACCAGAGCTTCAGTATGAAGACGAGCTCTAATAATGCTTGAGTTTATGCATTTTTTCTTACATGCTGACAAAAAAAATAAAGTGAAACCTAATTATATTTTAAATGCACTTATTCTTTGTGGCCAAAGCTTGATGTAAATATATGTTCATATTTTAATGTAACATTTCAAAGTTAACTGTCAATACCTCACTGTTAAGTTATTATAATTAAAAGAAGTGTCTGATCTTGATCGAAGCAGATATCACAGACCTTTTTAATAGAAATACTTCCTTAAAATGGACAAACACGAGCATGTTTCTGAACAGGTCTGTGCGTCCGGAGCGGCTCACCCTGCATGTGTCTGACTCTGTGAGGATGAGGATTGTGTCTGGAGAAGAAGGAATGATGGCTGAGTCTCCCGAAGCGAAGGCTGCCTCGAGTGGAGCCCGGCGTCTCACACAGAGCTGTCTCCTGACGCACAGATTCAGGACTGATCCACAGAGCTTCATTCACCTGCTCCTCTGATGGCTCCATAATCTCTAGAAAGAAAAAACTGTAAAAATCCTAAATGCTCGGTCCTTTACAGTGCAAATGTACACCAGTAGTCTCAGAGATAAAAGCATTTTCCACTCATCTCCTTTGACACACAGCAACCTGCATGCAGTTTCACAGACAATACTTTACACACAATGCATTAATCAGTTTTTGTAACTCATAAGTAGAAATACTTTGACGTGAGCAGCTCACCTCGGTTCACTGTGTTGTTCCTCTGTTTGCTGTCGTTGCCTGGAGACTCTGAACAGAGCCGGACTAAGCTCCTACCGCAGAGCTGAGGACTGCTAAAACACCTCGACCTACTGCTTTTGCATTATTTTAAGCCACTTGAAGCCGTCGCGAGTTCAAGTAAACGCATTAACCTTTAAGCTTGTGCTCTGAGGCCCTAGCTTCTAAAACATCTTTCAGATTCAAGTATCAGGCTGGCACAGAGAAATGATTTGTGTATAGCCTTGTCAAAATAACTAAGAATGAGCCTCGTCACAAGCATCTGTTGCTTTCTATTTTTGTTAATGCATTTTTTGGAAATTCAACATAAGGGTCTCTACAAGGCCAGATTAAAGTGAATTGCCACATAGCATGATGTTAAAACACATTTTGCATACGCTTGTTCATGCACCTAAAGAAAACAATCAAAGAAACTAAACTAATCAATGCAATGCATCGTCACATTTCTGCTGTACATTTCTGCAATTGTGAGTGCAACTTGTGAAGTGTGTCCTACTAAAGTATCATCACCACATATGCTACAGCATGGAAAACAAACCCTAATACCTCAATTTCCAACTCCCCTGTGATAGATTTGACCCGTGCAGACTGGATGCAGAGAAATAATTGGAAATTACTTTTTGTGAAGCAACAAAGGCATGCTTCCTATTAAACATATTAGATAAACTACGATATAACAAATTTAAATTAACACAAGCACGTCCACCCACCCCACAACACGGCAGAAATACAAATAGCCTCGATCTGGTGATTGCATTATCAATTGTCAGGCAAATTGCAAACACAGGATGCTCCCCTAACGTTCCCATTATTTAATGTCTAGGGAAAACACAATAAGATGTATTGGCAATGCTTAAAAGCTTGAAACTTTGTAATTAATATAAAAAGTATTTTATTGCAAAAAACATGTTTTTAGTTTCTTCTTGTTTTCCAGTGCAAAAAAAAACTTTCACTTCACTTGGATTTACTTAGAAAAAAAAATATGATCAATTAATAGAATATCTGTCAGTGGGCTCAGAAAAACCAACAAGTTTTTTTATACTCTGCTGACAGATATTGGTTCTTGTTTTAAGCATGAACTTGCTTAGTTTTGTTCAGAAAGAGAAAAGAAGACATAATATCTAGATTATAAATATATAGATTTACTGGAAAACCAAAATACTCCATTCCCTTCAGTGCATGCAACATTTAATACTGTGACTTTCTTACTACTTTCTGCTTAGAACTTGTACGGTCTTAGTTTGTGCACGTGCAAACTTTGAGCATCCACCAACATTTGGTGCCCAAACCTGGAAATGTTGTCTGAAAACATTTATCTCACATCACTATGGGATTCTCAAGGATATCTGAATGCTATTTAACGTTTAGAAAATGAGGAAACTAGTGTGACTTCGTGAGGCGCAAGTCAAAGTCTTAAACAACATTGCAAAAAAAAAATAAAGAAAGAAAGAAAAGTAGTTTATTCTTGGCAGATGCAGTGCACAGTAGCGCGCGCGCGCTGACGCACAGACAGCAAGCGCGTGACAGCAGCAGCGGGATTCAAACCTCACTGAAGCACAGGACTTATACTTTTACCCTCAGTATAAACTGAAACCCGACATGTCTTCTTCTACAGAGATGACGGCTACTACGAAGATCACTCCGGAGGTTCTCCACGAACTCCTGCAGTTCTACAACCTCTCGCGTCAGGAATTCATCGACACCTACAACATCCAGCCTCTGGTTTACATCCCCGAGCTCCCTGCTGGTGCGAAGACCACGTTTGTCGTGATGTACGTGCTTATCTTCGCTCTGGCTCTGGTCGGGAACAGTCTGGTGGTGTGTATCGTGCTGCGTAAGCGCGCGATGCGCACCGCCACCAACATCTTCATCTGCTCCCTGGCGGTCAGCGACCTGCTCATCACCTTCTTCTGCATCCCGTTCACACTGCTGCAGAACATCTCGTCAGAGTGGCTGGGAGGTCAGAGTCTGCTTTATTATTAGTCATTAATTAACATGGCATAACATGAAAATGACGGGAAATACTTAAAGAGTACTCTCCACCTGGAACTAACTATATGCATTATTCTACAGCTCATATTAATAAGAATATGCAATGAACAACTTGTAAAAATAAAAAAAAATAAAAAAATAAAAAAGATGCATTAGAGTATGTGGCGAACACGTTTCTCCTGTACTATCATAATAATGTTGAGTGGTTTGTAAACTGCGCATAAATCTAACCTTATTGAGTAACATTTTATAATAATTTTGCTGAGCAAAAAAATCATCAGATTACTTAAAGAGGATTAAAAAAGGCAACGAAAATTCATTTAATAATTTAAATAATTTAAAGTGAAACATTAAATTCACATTCAAAGAGCTTAAATACATACATATATATATATATATTATTTATTTGTATTCTTTATATTTTAATTTGTATTTCTTTAATACATTTAATATGTTAATTAAATTATATTTTTTCACATAAAATTTTACCTAATCTTGATGCTGATAAACGTGCTGTTAACTATCCTGAACTGATATATATATATATATATATATATAGATGAAGATAGCAGCATGGTATCATGTGAAGTACTTTGGTAGGCTGTTTGGTGTAAATGCCATGATTTACAAACATGGTAATCAGTCAGTACCACAGTATAAATTATAAGTTTATGGTTTTATTATCAGACAGTTTTTCTGTGGGGTTTAGCAACTCCAGGTCTGAATCTAAAGTAGGATTGTGAGTAGAAGTGTGGAGCAAACATGGCAAACGTCTCTCATTTTTATGCTTATCATCACTGCATTAAAACATAGACTTTGAAATGTGAATGCACCGTTTAATATTACAGCAAGAAGACCAATAAATACACCTGTATGGAAACACGTTATGAGCAACAAATGATCCTCAACCAATGAGAGCGCAGACAGTGGAGGTCACATGATCTGTGATTGAGCTGCACTGATTTTGAAGATTGAGCTCAAATTGACCAGAAGTCTATCAAATATAAATATAAACACACATGACATAAGCACACATTAAAATGAAAACTGAAAATACAAAATTTAAAATATATATATAATTTAATTTCTATACATTAAATAAAAAATAACAGTATCTCAATATTTAACACTGCACCAATACTTGATCGATTCATAATAATTGTTAATAAACATGTTCTTTGGGGATTTACTGTGCAAAATACAATCTAATTTAATTGAATTTACTATCATTGAATTGTATAATAAATATCAGCCATTGTTTTATTTATTTATTAAACACCACGTCAGCTGCACGGCAATCAAAACAGAATAAATAAGAATGAACGAAAAACTATTTAAAAGAGTAGTTCACTTCAAGAATATCATTCACTCGTCCCCATGTCATCCAAGATGTTCACGTCTTTCTGTCTTCGGACGTTTTTGAGGAAAACATTCCAGGTTTTTTCTCCATATAATGGACTTCAGTGGAGACCAACGGCTGCAGGTCAATATTAAGGTTAAGGTTGATATAAGATGATTTTAAACACATCTCATAATAAAACCATTGTGTATTTACATTAATACCAGAGCAGTCATGCAAGGCCTGATTCTCTAGCATAAAGTGTGTTTCACGTGTTCACTGTGTGTGTATCTTGTGTTTTCTTTGTGTTGTACATGCAGGGGTTCTAGTATGCAAGACCGTTCCTTTTGTACAGACCACAGCCATCGTCACAGGCATCCTCACCATGACCTGCATCGCTGTGGAGAGATACCAGGGCATCGTCTATCCGCTCAAAATGAAGAGGCAGTACACTCCCAAACGAGCCTACAGGATGCTAGGTGAGGTCTAGTAACGCCTACACGCTCAACCCTTGATTATTCAGATAAACCAATGCTCCAAAAGCCCTAAAAATCAACACGAGGTTCACACTTAGGATCTTAATGCATGCTCCTGGTGCTGCTGTGCATGATTCAGCCGCTACTCTTAACAAAAGAAGACGCTTGCTTTAAATGTATCCCAAAAAAAAAATGTTTTTCTTACAGCCTGATAGAGGGGATAGATGTATTTACATTGACATAAGACAAACTACACAACACAGTAGGTTGAATAAGGGACCACACACACACAAAATAAAATATTAATGCAACAAATATTATGCTCCATGAAACATATGGAGACTATGTACATCATCTGCAGAGCTTCCTGGGAGCAGACAAATCTCTTTTCTTATCACAACTATCTGATTTGAATTTTTTTTCAGTTTCAATAATGCAATCTGATGCCTTCAGCATATTGCATTAATTAATGTCCTCGCAGCTTGCAGCAGGTCTGTTTTTAATATTTTATGAGTTTCTGTTAAAAATCGATTCCCCTGTGGAGAAAATAACATGTGAATCTCTCTCGGCGGGGAAATACAGTGACACACTGAAAGCATTACCTCATCTGCATGTGTAAATATGAAGTGTTCACCCGAGGGCTCTTGTCTGTGTATTCTCTGATTGGTTCATGTATATGTATATAACAGCACGGGCTCATGGGACAGAACCCAGTAATGATCTGATTTCGGTACATCTCTACAGGGCTGGTGTGGATCGCTGCTGTCATGGTCGGATCACCGATGCTGTTCGTGCAACAGCTCGAGGTGAGTGACATCACCAAAGATATTGAGAACCCACAGATCGAGTGTTTAATTACAGTCACAGTTAACCGATAGTATTCAACAAGCACAAGGTTAGACATTAATTAGTCAAGCAGATCAGAGACACTGATGCCACATCAGTCTGACTGAGATTGATTCGAGAGTCTTAGCGCGAAAGTTTTATGTGCTACTCGTTGATTTCTCCATCTAATGACATCTGTCGAGTTTGGAAAGTTACAAAAACATCAGAAAAGTGTCATAACCGAATTGTGTTGCATGATAAACAAGATGGATTTGCACACGCATTATAGATTTGAATTTAAAATAATAGTTCATCCAAAAATTTAGAACTGCTGAGTTTGTTTCTTCATCAGGTTTGTAGAAATGTAGCATTGCATCAGTGTTTCATCAGTGGATGCTCTGCAGTGAATGGGTGCCGTCAGAATGAGAGTCTGATAAAAACATCACAATAATCCACAGCACTCCAGTCCATCAGTGAACATCTGGAGAAGACAAAAGATGAGACAAATCCAGCATTAAGATGATTTTAACTCAAATAATCCATAATAACACTTCCTCCAGTGAACAAGTGTTCTGGTCTGAATCAGGAGAGAAATCTGCACAGATCAAGCAGCGTTTAAACAGATCTGTGAGAGACAACAGCAGATGCACTTTGTCACTGGAGGAAGTCTTATTATGGATTTTGGACTTGTATTTTAGCTGGAATTTTAAAAAGTCTTATGAAAAAAAAAAATACTAATAAAATAAAAAATGAAAAAAGGTTCATGTGTATGAGCCTGTTTACAAACCCTTGTCTATAAACCATATATTGTCACAATCATGTGTTTATTGCCTTCATGTTTCATCAGTGTAAGCGTTTCTATCATCTTTTTCCTCGTCTACAGCAATAGCTGGATGTCTTTGTCCTCAGTAGTGGAGTTTCTGCGCGAGGGCGCCCTCTGGCTTCCAGTATGAATGAAACACCTGTGTGCTCACCACAAAACCCTATTTTTTGATAAAAATAGGAAAGACAATACTTTTCTCTAAAGAAACAGAAGTTTTTATGTCTCTCAGTGCATGCATATGAATTATCATCATTGATATCGTTATATCAATAAATTCCAGAAAATATCGTGATATAGTTTTATCGCCCATCCCAGTTTAAAGTCATGCATGCTCTGTATGAATCCCAGTTAGGTTTACTCTCTAATGTGTGGTGCTCAGGTGAAGTATGACTTCCTGTACGATCATCATCACGTGTGCTGTCAGGAGCGCTGGCATTCGCTGCTGCACCGTCAGGTTTACACCACCTTCATCATGGTGGCGCTGTTCCTGCTGCCGCTGGCCGCCATGCTCTTCCTCTACAGCCGCATCGGGATCGAGCTCTGGATCCGGAAACGTGTGGGAGACTCTTCCGTCCTCAGCACCATGAACCACAGGGAGATCAACAAAATCTCCAGGCAGGTGTCCGAACAAATAGAAACGATGCATGTTTCAAAGCCAAACCATTTGAATATAATTCCCAGTTTTTCTATTTGACTGTTTTCTGTAATGTGATGCATTTCCAAATTTAACAGGAAAATATAATGCATGAAATGCATAAAATGCATTTCATGTGTGGCTTTCCGATGTAACGTGTTTCACATTTTACCCAATAACATTACATGTTTCCACACAATCAAATTCCGGTGAATAAAATCAAGATTATTTGCTGAATAATATAATTACAGAAACATACCTTCACAGCTGTATTTTGTTGTTCAAACAGGAAGAAGAAACGAGCCGTCAAAATGATGATCACTATCGTCCTGCTGTTCACCGTCTGCTGGGCTCCGTTTCATATCGTGCACATGCTGTTTGAGTACAGTAAGTGTGTAGTGGTGCATTTTCTCCAAAACTGTAATAGAAATCACAGGAGTACAGCACTATACTGTAAGTTCAGATATGCCAGCACATATTTCTGTTTATGTTTTAAATTCAACACTGTGAATAAACATTTAAAATATGCAATAACATTTAAATAAGGTAGTCTAAATGTAGGGCTGCACGTTGTTTTCATATTTTCAAATTTTTCTGAAAAAATGTTTTCTAAATGTTTTTCTAAAATTCTAGATTTGCTGTGCTGGTTTGTAGTGCTTTAAATTTTATCAATATAACTATACAATGATAATAATAATAATAATAATAATTATAATTATAATAATAATTAATGACTTAATTAATAATAAATAATATGGCTATTAAATAATAATATTTTTTTATTTTGAAAAAAGTTATAATAATGTACAGCTGCACAGTAGTTGTATAATTTCTAATTTTTCTGAAATAATATTTTGATAAACAAATTTTAAAATAAAATTCTAGGTTTGCTGTGCTGGTTTTTAGGGCTGCAAAATGTTGCCCGTAAATATAAAATACTATAAATAATAATAAAAAATAATTAATGACTATATAATAATAAGTAATAAATATGACTATTAAATAATATATCTTTTTTATTTTGCAATTATAATAAAAAATAATATGTAGGGCTGCATAATTTGGATACAAATTACAAAATTATTTTATTACTAGACTTAAATATAATAATTATATATAATCGATTACTAAATTACAAAACAGAAAAAATACTATTTTAATATTTCAAATTAAAATAATATTGAAAAAATACAGTAATAATATAAATTTTTAATAATTGTGAAAATACAATTCTAATATTTATGTCTTCATTTTGTAGTTTTCAAATGTGCATTAGTTCATTTAACATATGATTTCAACTATTTCATTAGTTGAAACAACCTTTTGTTGGTGATTCTCTGTTAATTTGAACCATCTACATACCTGGCATTAAAACTAATAAGGATTAAACCTTGAATACCTGTCTATTTTTCATGCAGACGAGCTGGAGAAGAACTACGACGAGGTCACGGTGAACATGATCATCGCTGTGGTGCAAGCCATCGGCTTCTCCAACTCCTTCAACAACCCCATCGTCTACGCCTTCATGAACGAGAACTTCAAGAAGAACTGCGTGGCCACGCTTTCTGTGTACCTGCGGCGTCCCGTCCAGCAGGGCGGCGCCGTTCAGCGGCCCAACCTCAGCGTGCACTTCTCCAAACACCTCAAAACCAGCAGGAACAACGCCGACCTGCAGATGCATCAGAACCAAGTACTGTCCTCGTCACACGGAGATCTGGAGATATCCACAGCGTTCACAGAGCAGAAAGTCAAAACCACAAACTCTCCGCTTCCGTCCAGCAGCTCCTGTGTGAAATAAACTGATGAGAGCTTTACTGCCATCTGTTGGCAACAAACGCAGCCTCAAGATCATCAACACTGCTGTCGAAGTAGTTCAGGATATTAAATCTGTGACGGGAGACGCAGATCGAGAGGAACACGTCCTAGCGCAGTGGAAATACAGCACTGGCCTCATTTAAGGAGCATGAAAATCATAATTTACTCACAATCATGTCGTTTTTCTGTGGAACACAAACGGAGAAATTCTGCAAATTCTTCAGCTCCGTTCAACAGCAGTTCACAGACGGTCAAAGTCCACAAATAAAGCAAGCTCAGAAAAAAAGGTGACATGGGAGGCAAAATTATATTTCAACACTTTCTCTGGGGAATGCAAAAAAAGTTGTTTTAGTGTATAAAAACTTTTAGTATTTTTTTATTATTGTTTTAGAATTATTTATTGATTTTTTTATTTATTATTAAATGTTTATCTCATAATACCAAAAGAAAACTTTTATTTACTTTTTTGAGTTTATCTTTTTTAAATGTCTATATAATTTAGATTTTTTTTTACTTTATTTATAGGTTTAGTTACTTTAGCACATAAAATTAAACGATTTTTTTTAATGTATTTTTATTATTAATATAAATTCAGTTAATGTCAGTAATAAATGTATAATAACTCTAGAATGCAAAAGTTTTGAAAGAGTTTTTTTCTCCTATCACACATTATATATATATATATATTTTTTTTTTATATCATTATGTACATTATAATACACAACTGTAAGCAAAGTTCAAACGCATTATAATATTTGCATATTTCTTGTTACATCAAAAATATTTGTTTGTTGTGTTTTATTTCATTAAGATGTAACACTGAATAAGAATCTTACATTATAAGGTACATTACAAGGCATAATTAATGCATTCAAAATATTTTTATAATGCATTATATATAAAGGCTTCAAGTGAATTGTGAGCACTATTTCTTTCTTTTTTTAAGACTGTTAAATGATTCATGCTAATGACAATGAACTAACGAGTTCCTCTACTACAGGGTGAAAATGAGCTGACTTTGTCTTTCTCAGAGAGTTTGTAACTTTGGCGCTCGATTACAGGTGCAGTTCATGCTCTGATGTTCTGAGAGCGTGCAACAGAGAAAGTCAGATTTGCAAGCCTTGCGTCTGTTTTTGCATTGAATCTCAGAAGTTTGATGTGTGAAAGCATGTGATGTGCAGGGTCTCAAACGCATTTACAGTGTCTGACAGTTTTAATAATGCGCAAAAAATTAATAATGTGAAGTAAGGTATCTTCATACATTTTATTCTCACCTGATACATATTTACATAAAACATGGACATCAGCAATGCCTGTTTTCAGTTACCACAGCAGCAGAACAAAATCACACGCGTGCCTTCAGGTGCACACATTAGATCCGATTATTAATCTATAAACTTAATTTAACCTTTAACAAATAACAGAAAATAACAGGGCTGAATGTTTGCAGGAATCCCAGGTCTATTATCATCAAGATAATAGAAATCAATCGGTGATTTCAGTCTTTCATCAGATCATCAAAAGGGAAAGACGATGTTAAACTAAAAAGAGGTGCAGCACGGCTGGAGATCTGCAACAAACGCTCATTACGCTTGATGTCACAGACACAGAAGCGGTTTATAAGACCACAGAGATGTGGAAATCAGCAAAGGCCTCCGCGGGGGGGTTCCCATTATAATGAACCAAAGCAAGAGAGAGAAAAACAGAATAACAAAAAAATAATATACAGTATATATAAAAATACAATTTCAGTTTGTGCTGCTAAAAACTACTAAATTGTAGGGTGAATATCACATTTCTATATCTAGGAAAATGACATTTAATTTTCACACATTAGGGAAATCAGTAATAAAAATAAAATAAAATGTTTGCATTAAAGACTGTTAAGATCTTTCCGATTTTGCACCCAACACATTTCTTATTAAATGCTCATTACTGTTATTAACAAAGATTTAATAGTTTCATCCAGATTAGAATAAACTGAAGGCATTGCAAAGTATTACCATTATGTATAAATACTTTAAAAATAAACAAATAAATATACAGTCAAACCGAAAATTATTCAGATTTTTTTTTTTTTTACACTAGAGTTCATTTATGTAAGTGAGGAGGATAACAAAATAAAGTAAACATACGACATATACCCACGAGAACAATTTTATTTGACACTTTGACCTGAGCATGTTTTGTTACATATTAACATTATCTGACATTATCAAGATACATCTGTGTTAATGACGCAATTTAACTCGAGTTCTTGTCATATTTCATTACCATTTTCTAAACTATAACATAAAACTATAACAAAATATGAGGAAATTAGTGAATTAGGACTGAAAATGTTGAATGCAAAAAATAAGTCCTAAAAAGCTTTATTTTCTTTTTTTTATAAGACATAAAATATAAATAATGTAAATATGTTATATAAATAATTATATATTTTTTTCAAAATAAGACTTTTTCAAATTGCTTATGTGTCAGCTTTAATGCACTTATCAAAACAACAAGAGCAGTCAAATGCAAAAAGTTTGGGTTTTAATGACAAGAGAAGTATTTAAACTACATCATTTAACTTTTCAAAATCTGTTCAAATAGTTCATTTTATCTCAAAGAACAATACGATAAACGTGAGTTTATAAATAAATAAGCTTCTTCACAAAATCTGTAGTATTTTGTCACTGTTTGGAAGCAGAAAACATCTGGATGCAGTTTGCGTTTTATAACCTTGAAGTTAACATGAAGGATAAAATAATTAAGGCTGCAAAGGAGCGGAAGATTTCCAGAAACTGTACAAAAATGTTCAAAATTATCTGAAAGTTTCCCAAATGTTTCCAGAAACTTTTACACTTACGCTAAAAACAGTCACGTGTGTGAAAATGGGCTGAGAATTGAGAATAAAATGATTGTAGAGTTGCTCAGATTCAGACAGGATTCACACGTCTGTCAATTAAGAGATAAATAAAGGCTTCTTCTTCTTACCAAAGGTGGTAAGTGGCTGTAAGAAACGAGTCTTATTTTTAATTCAGCAGATATGTATAGAAAAAAAACATTAAAATAATGTAAAAGAAAAAAAAAATAATAATATTAATTCAAATGTATAAGAACGAACAATGCATGAAAAGCATTTAGCAATCTTTCAATATTGTGTCATTTTCTAATAGTTATTTTTGTTTAGCTTTAAATTTACTTCAGTTTTAGTCATTTTAGTACTTAAACATTTTATTTCAATCTAGGTTTGTTAATTTCCATATTAAGTGTCATTGTTACTAGTTTATTGTTCTCTATTTAGCTTTAAACTGACCGTTTTAGTTTTAGTCATTTTAATACTTAGATGAAATAACTTAGTGTTATTTTCCTATCATTTATTTACTAATATGGTATTTAATAATTTGAATAAACTTGTAATTTTCAGATCGCATTTTAATTTGAAAAATGTGCTTTTGTCATTTTTATTTTATTAGTATTTTTGTTGTACTAATTTAAATACTTCAGTTTCATGTAAAAAAATTTCATCTAATATTTACAGTTTTTTTTTTCAGCTTTACGTACTACTTAAGAGTTTTAGCTCACAATACCAACACTGTACCACATACACTAATACTTCTTTAACATTTCAATTGGCATAAATGGCCTTAAATGTATTTTGGACAAATTATGAATTAACAATGAACAATGCATTTCTAAATGAACAAAATACTGTGCGTCTCTGCGTTCACCTGAACAGAACAAAACAACAATACGACTCTTTAACCCTCATCACTGTCAAGAACATCAATCATTTAAAATCAGAGAGAGAGAAATACAGTAATGACAACAGCAGAACTATCAAAATTAGCAAGTGACAATCCAGAGACGATAAAAACACTGACGCTGGAAGAATCATTTTGATAATTATGATCAATCTGCCATTACCTCCAGCCTCAGAAGAGGAATCCTCTCAAGTGACATAGCATGAAATGTCATGCCAAATATTGGCTCATTTTGGATTTCATGAGAGCTCATTCTGTTTTTATTCACAATTTGTACAGTGTCCCAACTTTTTGGGAATCGGGTTTGTACATCAGTGCAAAAGTTTAAAAAGATTTAAAAGTTTAAGAAGTTTAAAAAAGAGAGTGATTAACATATTGCTAGCATAACAAACAAGTGACTACCATGTCATTAGCGTGATTAGCAAAGTTGTTAGCATGTTGCTAGCATGATTAGCAAGTGACTAGCATGTACTAAGCATGATTAGCAAGGTATCTAGCATGTCGCTATTATGATTAGCAAGTGACTAGCCATGTCGCTAGCATGATTAGGAAGTTACTAGCATGTCTCTAGCATGTTTCTAGCATGATTAGTATGCGACTAACAAGTTGCTAGCATGATTAGCATGTTTCTAGCATGATTAGCATGTTGCTAGCATGTCGCTAACATAATGAGCAAGTGACTTGCCATGTCGCTAGCATGATAAGCAAGTTAGTAGCATGTCGCTAGCATGTTGTTAGCATGATTAGCATGTTTCTAGCATGACTAGCATGCGACTAGCATTTTGCTAGCATGATTCTAGCATGATTAGCATGATTAGCATGTTGCTAGCATGTTTCTAGCATGATTAGCATGTTGCTAGCATGTTTCTAGCATGACCAGCATGCGACTAGCATGTTGCTAGCATGATTTTAGCATGATTAGCATGTTGCTAGCATGTTGCTAGCTTGTTTCTAGCATGACTAGCATGCGACTAGCAAGTTGCTAGTTTGATTAGCATGTTGCTAGCTTGTTGCTAGCATTATTAATATGTTGTTAACATGTTTCAAGCATGACTAGCACGTTGCTAGCATGATTTTAGTATGATTAGAATGTTGCTACATGTTTCTAGCATGTTTCTAGCATGACTAGAATGAGACTAGCATGTTGCTAACATGTTTCTAGCATGATTAGCATGTTGCTAGCATGTTTCTAGCATGACTAGCATGCGGCTAGCATGTTGCTAGCATGATTTTAGCATGATTAGCATATTATTAGGATAGATAGATAGATAGATAGATAGATAGATAGATAGATAGATAGATAGATAGATAGTAGGGGTGTAACGATACGCGTATTCGTATTTGTGACGAGTGGGGCGGGGCCGAGGGACATGGGAGCGAGGCCGGGGGAGTGATTGGAGATGAACTACACCTGTTCGTCCCACCGGTCTCGAGGCCCATGGAGGAGATGGAAGGATATAAAACTGGAGCGACGACAGTGAAGGACGAGAGAGGACCAGGCCTGGGCTTTTAGTTGTGTTTTGGTTTTTTATTTTATGCGCACCAGTCGTCCGTGAGGGGCTGGTGCGCTGTTTTGTGTTTATTTTGTTATTAAAATGTTTTTGATTGTCCGCCGGTTCCCGCCTCCTTCTTCCGGATGAATATGAAGGTTGATATCGTTACAGTGGTGCCGAAACCCGGGAGAAGGAGGGACGCGCTGCTGAAGATCCCTCGCCGCTGTGGTGAATCCGCGGTGCCATCGAGCTGGCGAGGAGTGTGCCGCCATGGACGCTCGAGGCGGTGGACTGGAGCGAGTTGCCGGGGACGGGCGAGCTCGCTACCGGCCGCCCACGGTGTGGAGAGACGGCTGCCGTCCGTGAGGGAGCGGAGGAGTCGGCGCCGTTCGCCAGGTGGCCGGAGCCTGCTGCCTCCGCCGGAACGGGGAGGAGCAGGGAACGGGGGACTCCTGCCGGCTGCCCAAAACCGGAGGAGCCGTCGCCGTCCACCGGGCGGCGGAGGAGTGTCGTGCCGTCCGCCGAGGGCCGTCCAGTGCCACCGCCAGGCACCGCGGAGGAGATCACCCAGCTGGTGGAGGGCCGAGCAGCGGTGCGTCTGGGAACCGGAATTTTTTTTTTTTTTTCCTCTCTCCCCTCTCTCGTCTCTGTCGCTCCTCCTTCCATCTCCTTTTCTCTCGCCTCGCCTGTCCTACCCCCAGGTTCCCGCAGGTCCCCGGGAGCGCCCCCCCCCCGGAGGGAGGGGGGGGGGGGGGGAGTAGAGCGCAGTCTCGGGAGTACCCCCCGGCCTGCGAGGGGCGATGGGGGTATGTGACGAGTGGGGCGGGGCCGAGGGACATGGGAGCGAGGCCGGGGGAGTGATTGGAGATGAACTACACCTGTTCGTCCCACCGGTCTCGAGGCCCATGGAGGAGATGGAAGGATATAAAACTGGAGCGACGACAGTGAAGGACGAGAGAGGACCAGGCCTGGGCTTTTAGTTGTGTTTTGGTTTTTTATTTTATGCGCACCAGTCGTCCGTGAGGGGCTGGTGCGCTGTTTTGTGTTTATTTTGTTATTAAAATGTTTTTGATTGTCCGCCGGTTCCCGCCTCCTTCTTCCGGATGAATATGAAGGTTGATATCGTTACAGTATTGAACCGTTCGGTACGAGGCTTTCGGTTCGGTAAGCGGTACGCATTATGGACCGAACGTTTCGTTGGACTAATTAATTATATTTGGAAAATAAAAAACAATTGTCAAATACAATGATATGCGTTCAACCAGGTAGCCCAATAACCCAAACGACGTAACAGGCAACGCCCCTGACACCCCCGAAGAAGAAAAAAACACCAACGTATATATTTATGTTAGGCTACTCAGTCAGGCGCTCGCTCACTCAGTACGCGCTGAAGGCTCGTTGCAAAATGGCTAATGCGTTTAACAGACCAGAAATAGAAGATCCTCCAATAACCAACAGGTCTGGTGTTTGGGTGCACTTTGGATTCCCTGTAAGCTATAATGGTGATGGCAAGAGAGTGGTGGATAAAAAAAACAATGATATGTCACATCTAGGGTACACCAGCGGGAATACAAAAAAAAAAAAAAAACACCAGCGGGAATACTTGAAACATGTCAACTCATTTACGCCGACATCACCTTAGTGTGTCAGTATCTGGGAAAAGAGGAAAAAGTGAAAGTGAAAAAGTGAAAGTGAAAAGTGAAAGTGAAAGTGAAGTGACATTCAGCCAAGTACGGTGACCCATATTTAGAATTTGTGCTCTGCATTTAACCCATCCGAAGTGCACACACACAGAGCAGTGAACACACACACACTGTGAGCACACACCCGGAGCAGTGGGCAGCCATTTATGCTGCGGCGCCCGGGGAGCAGTTGGGGGTTCGATGCCTTGCTCAAGGGCACCTAAGTCGTGGTATTGAGGGTGGAGAGAGAACTGTACATGCACTCCCCCCACCCACAATTCCTGCCGGCCCGGGACTCGAACTCACAACCTTTTGATTGGGAGTCCGACTCTCTAACCATTAGGCCACGACTTCCCGTAACCACGACTTCCCGTAGGAAGGAGAAAAAAAAAAAGGAGAAATATACACGAAACATACAACAAACTATCCCCGCAGCATTTAGACAGACATTTCCAACGGATTCAAACAGGGCAAAAGACATCACCACGGCGATTGGTAGGCTGCATTTACGTTATAGCCGCGGATATGAGACCTTACTATTTACCATTGATTCTATCATCACCATTATAGCTTACAGGGAATCCAAAGTGCACCCAAACACCAGACCTGTTGGTTATTGGAGGATCTTCTTTTCTTGGTCTGTTAAACGCATTAGCCATTTTGCAACGAGCCTTCAGCGCGTACTGAGTGAGCGAGCGCCTGACTCTGTAGTGGAAAACGTAGGTTTTAAGAACATGCTTAATGTAATTGAGCCCCGTTACAATATTCCTTCACGAGCCCATTTCAGACAGACCGTAATTCCTGCTTTGTTCCAAAAAACATAAGCCCTATAGAGAACCAATTGAGTAAAAACACACTCAATATAAAGAGTTATAGAGTTCCATATAAAAAGTTACATCTTTGTATTACAATAATATAACATTTTCATTTTTTTTTTTTATAAGGAGCTGTTTTTGTTTTATACAGTATGCTGCTAAGAAAACACCATAGAAGATGGGTAAAGAATAGCTCCATCATTGTTCAATGTAAAAAAAAAAAAAAACATACTTTGTTAGTTTTAATAAATAAAACATTTTTTAAAAATCAAGGAAATTTATCTGCCAATTTTTTCTTTTTGCTGTATCTAAAACGTACCGAACCGTACCGTACCGAACCGTGACACCAGTGTATTGTATCGAACCGAACCGTGAATTTTGAGAACCGTTACACCCCTAATAGATAGATAGATAGATAGATAGATAGATAGATAGATAGATAGATAGACAGATAGATAGATAGATAGATAGATAGATAGATAGATAGATAGATAGATAGATAGATAGATAGATAGATAGATAGACAGATAGATAGATAGATAGATAGATAGATAGATAGATAGATAGATAGATAGATAGATAGATAGATAGATAGATAGATTAGATGAGTTTGAATGAGTTTAAATTGATTAGAATCAAAGCTTGATTGAGTCTAATGGGATTTGGAGCTTGGGTCATCTGAACATCCTGTCAATGAAAGTCTATGGCATTTTTATGATTTTTAATATAAATTTTTAAGAAAACCGTAACTCAAACCAGTCTAAAAAGATATAGCACACCGAGTCAGAACAATATGAATGTCTGACCCGAGTTTGGAGTATGTAGCTTGAACGGTCTAGGAGGAGTTAGTGAAGAAGAAGAAGAAGATGTCTTCTCCATCTACATGACATCATTAGGATCTCTCATTCAGAAGCATGGCTTTTCTTATCACTGCTACGCTGATGACACCCAACTCTACCTCTCATTCCAACCAGATGACCCGACGGTAGCTGCTCACATCTCAGCCTGTCTGAGTGACATCTCTAGCTGGATGAATGACCATCACCTTCAGCTTAACCTTACTAAGACAGAACTCCTGGTGATTCCAGCTAACCCATTGCTTCATCACAACTTCTCTATACAGCTGGGCTCATCAACCATTACTCCTTCGAGGACAGCTAGAAACCTAGGAGTTGTGATGGATCATCAGTTAAGCTTCACAGACTACATTGCTACAACGACCCGGTCCTGCAGGTTTGCCTTATACAACATTAGGAAGATTAGACCCTTCCTGTCAGAGCAAGCAACCCAACTTCTTGTCCAAGCTCTTGTTCTCTCCAGACTGGACTATTGTAATGCTCTCCTGGTTCTTCCTGCATGTACTGTCAAGCCTCTGCAATTGATCCAGAATGCAGCAGCGAGGGTTGTCTTCAATGAGCCAAAAAAAGCTCACGTTACTCCTCTCCTCATCAGGTTACACTGGCTACCAGTAGCTGCTCGCATCAAATTCAAGGTACTGATGCTTGTCTACAAGACGACCACTGGCACGGCACCAACTTACCTAAACTCATTGGTTAAATCTTATGTGCCCTCCAGAAGTTTGCGCTCTGCAAGTGATCGACGCCTTGTGGTACCATCCCAAAGAAGTTCAAAATCACTCTCACGGACCTTTTCCTGGACTGTGCCCAGCTGGTGGAATGACCTCCCAATCTCAACTCGTACAGCTGAGTCTTTATTCATTTTCAAGAAACATCTTAAGACTCATCTTTTGCCTGCACCTAACCAACTAACACTAGCACTTTTCCTTTTCTTGTCTTTTAATTTTATTTAAAAAAAAAACCTACCTGTGCGTTCTATACTAGACTAACTGAGACTTGTCATGACACTTTTATACTGTTGTTGTTCTCTTGTTGACCTGACTGCTTCTATTGTTCTCATTTGTAAGTCGCTTTGGATAAAAGTGTCTGTTAAATGATTAAATGTAAATGTAATGTAAATGTAAGAAGAAGTTTAAATATGATTTCAGTAAGTTGGCTTTCTCAAGCCAACTTAATGAATGTTTTTTAATCATTCTCACAAGTTAAAATTACATTTTAAAAAAATCATTACTTTCAATTTCCAGGGCTGATAACAATTCAATTCAATTCAATTCAATTTAGGCCGCAGGTGCCACTGATTTGCCCAATCACTGCCGGCCTCACTCGTGTTCCCACGTCCCTCGGCCCCGCCCCACTCGCCACAATATATATATATACTATAATGTATTTATTTTTGTATATAAATAATTTCAATGTTGCCTTAGGAACTTTCTGAAATAAAAATTACGTTTAAATTCATGTATTTACGGAGCCCTGCACATGACATGCAGGAAAAAATAGTAGGCTAAATCGTGTGCATGATTTACTAATTCATCCCCTCGCTGTACTAAAACGTGCACACAATTACTATTGCGTTCACTAGATTTATAAATTGTGTGCACGATTTACTTATTCGTTCCCACTATTTACTAAATTGTGCAACGCAATAGTAATCGTGTGCACGTTTTAGTACAGTGAGGGAACGAATTAGTAAATTGTGCACGATTTATTTATTTTTTCTTGCATGACATGTGCGGGGCTCCGTAGGTATTAAAACAAAAACTGGAATAAAAAAAATGCTTATTTCAAACGTTTAGAAATTAGTTAAAAGGCCAAAAGTAAAAAAAAAAAAAGTACTTGTCAAATGTCTTTTTGATTTTCTCCAAAAACCATTTTGATGAACTTTCTGATTTCCAGGAATTTAACAGATTTTCAAAGCAATCAGAAACATTTACAAGAACACAGTGAACCTAGGATGCAATGCAGAGCTCATTAACTGCAGCAAAATCATTCATTTAAAACAATTCAGCATTGCAAAAAGGAGGAAATCCTAAATTATTGGATTCATTTGATAGAGCCTATCAAGAATGCCAGATATCACCTCAAAATCGAAAAGAAAAGAAAATTACTAAAATTACTAAAAACTATTTCGTACAATTTTTTTTTTATTAGGACCGTTGGGATTTGATGCATCCAAAATCTCATTACTGTAATACAAAAAAAAAAAAAAATATATATATATATATATATATATATATATATACAATCACAAAAAGATTTGCCAAATGAAATAAAGCTGAAACAAAATAAAATAAAATATTAGATATTATATTATTAGATATTATATTTAAAACTGTTGCCTTGGAAACTTATAAATACAATAAGTTTAAGAACAAAAATTTCTTAAACTGGAATAAACTTAGACTATATATATATAATTCTTTAATAATTAAATTGACAAAAGCAAATAAGAAAATTAATAAAATAAAATAACATTATAATAAATAAAAAAAGTAATAAATAAATAACAGTATTTTCAGACAACATGATTTTCATTTATTTATTACAGTAAAGAAGTAATAAAGTAAGCAATAAATAAATACCTGGAAGGAAATACGCTTCATTATCATGAAAATAGTGCAAAAGAAAACAAAAACAAATTAAAACATGCGCTTTCAATAAGAAAAAACTATCTTTTGATTTAAGGTGAAATATAAGTCAAAATGTCACTGACATTCAGCCAGTTTTATATTATAAACATGCAGTGAGTCACAAAGTGAATGAGGCACAAATTCAGATAAACCTGAAGCCTTCAAACCAAACACACAGACACTGACCACATCAAATAAAAATAACCCGCACTAAAACATTTGATGGCAGAAGTTTAACCCTTTTGGAAAGAGCTTCATGTGAGAGATTTGTTAGACAGCACGCATGTGTTGGTTATAAAAGCACACGTGTTCCTTTATAAGAGACGAGTGCGTTCAAAGAGTGAAGCCTTGGAGAGGAACTGCATCAGATGAGGAAGGAAATGTTCTGGCCTCGTGTCAACTTCCGTCAGATTGTCATTCCTCACTTTTCTCCTGTTTGGCAAATCGTTCAATGTCCTTCAGTCGTGGAGTTTTCATGTTAAACTAGAAGCATATTCAGTGAGTTCAAATGAGCTTTTTCTGAACGTCATGTTGCTTTATTTCTTTTGTGGTTCGGCAGAATCACAAAACCTATGAATCGTCAATTGAATCATTTTCACAGCACTGTTGGAGAGGGAATATATTCAAACAAATTACATAAAATAATTGTAAATAACTAAAATAATGAACACCCATATTTTTTTTTTTTTTTGTAGTTTTAATAACTGAATGTACTACACTGTTTAAACTTTTTACAAATTTTTATTATTACTATTTTTACGGAAAAGATTCTTTCTTCCAAATAAAACACTTTAGAAAATTCATCGAAACATTGTGATGACTTTTTAAAGTGTAGAACTCCCTATTTGTATTTTTTGGAACGTTTTAATAACATTAGGGGTGTTAATAATAACAATTATTATTAATATTATTACCCAACAAATCACAATATAGGCACTTTCTTCCCAATAAAATATTTTTATATATTATATTAATAATATATAATATCCATCCATAATAGTTAATATATAATTACATAATATACAAAATTAGAACTACAAAAGTAACTAAAGTAAATAATTAATAATTATTTTATTATGATGAACTAATCATCAATACTACTGTTAATAATATATAAAATTTAAATATGTACATTTTATTGATTAAACATTGAGAGTTTTTTCTATTTATTAATTTATACAATACATTTTTATAAAATAATAATTTTTTTTTTTTTTCTTAATTGATTAAATTGCATGTTTTATGAATTAATTAACCACCATTTTGATGCTTCATTATTAAATCATAAAACACAGAATCCAAATAAATTAAAAACAAACAATTTGTGTAAAACAAAATAGATTTTATTATTGTTAAAATTGCAATCAAATATTAAAATTATATTTTATTTAATTGGTTAGACATGCTTTTTTATTATTAAATTAAAATTAAAATAATACCAAAATTTTGGACAAATAAAAAAATAATAATGTTAATCATCTATCTATTCTCACTTAAATTTGATCATACTATGGATAAATTGTTAAAGTTTTATGAATTCAATTGTTCAGACATGATTTTATTATTATTATTATTAAATTAAAACCGTATTATATTTGACAAAAATATTTAAAACTGAAAAATATTGGAGGGGGTCGTTTTTTCGGATATAGATTGATATAAATTATATAAAATCATCTATATCAATATTTCCTGATGGAGCAAATAGATACACAACATAAAAAATATATACGCAAACTTAAAATATTTGTCATTTATAAACCATTCCATTTCTGAAAATAACTGTTTCTGACTAGCATCACTTCATATGTAAGGCTTGACAGGTTTTTTCGTCAGAGTTTACATGCATGCATAAATCTGACACTTGCATGAATTGCATCTTTATACAGGAGGCGAACACATCTGCTGTTTTCACGGCCGTGTCGACCTGCCACAGTGTGGAAGAAGAACTCTGTGGGAGTCAAACCAGAATAAAAGGAGGGAGCTGAAACATTAAAGAACAATCACACAAACATCATGCCTTTGGTCTGGGTTTTCTACAGCCTCAGATTGATAATGCAAAAATTGCAAGCAATCAACTGAATAAGGATGCATGTTTTATTTCTAGCATACAGTGTAAATCTACTTGATAGCTACTGCAATCTCTCCTGTGCACATAGACGACTAATTAATAATACAATTTTATTATCATAACATGTTTATTTATAGGCATTAATCTTGACATTAAAAAATTTTAATTTTAATTTTAAATGACTAATAATTAATACTAAAATTAATTTAATTACTAAATTAATTTAATATATATATTTTATATAATCTATATACAAAAGAATGTATATATTTTCATGTAAAAAAAAAAAAAAAAAAAAAAACACTAAAGCCTTAAGAAAGGGATGCCACATTAAATGGACCACGTCTGTCCATCAAATCCTTCAGATCAACGCCTGGTTTGAATAAAGATATAAATAAATAAATAAATAAATAGCAATAAGTATTAAATTATGAAAGTATTAAAAAATAATAAATATTAAATTAAATAACTTAATAAATTAATGTAATAATTAAACACAATAAAAATAATATACATATTATTTAAACAAACAAAAAATACATACATTTTTATTTATATTTAAAATAATAATAAGCAGTATTTTTATGAATGGCATCCTTTTTATTTATTTTTTTAATTATTTTATTAAGTTGTAATTTTTTTTTTTTTTTTTTTCACGATTCAGTTTTTTCCCCCTTTTTAATTTTTCTGCATTCTGTTTTAATGGTAAATTAACATTTACAAATCAAAAAGCAAGTCTAATTAGTTATAAAATGTAACAACAATTTAATTAAAAAAAACTTATTTTTTCCCTAAATTCTGTTTTATTTTTCTGGATCCCATTTTAATGGCTTAATTAAACTTCAATAATCAAAAAGCATGTCTAATCAACTGAACTAATAAAACTTATGCAATTTAATAATGACATATTTAGGGGCCAATCTTTAATTTTTGCTGAAATTCTATGTTGCCCATTTTAATTTTTCTGGAATAAAGATTTAATATAAATTTATTATCAAAAACGATGGTAAACAAATGAAGGCATAAAACATATAAAAAATTATGAATCTCTTAAAATATAATCAAATGAAAATTCAACAGACTGTTAAAATTAAAACAGAATTAACTATGTAATATTTACAAGATTTACCATTTATTTTAGAGTTGGTTTGACTTTTTTTGAAGTCTGAAAAAAGATTACAAATGTTGATTTCTGTCTATAAACAACCAAATAATTAATATTTTAATAATTAAATTTAATGAAGATAAAACATATATATGCATATAAAATAATTATTTTATTATTATTATTATTATTTCTAATAATAAAAATACTTTTTCAAAAGGTGTTATAATTATCATTATTATTCATATTTTTCAATATTTTATGTTTTATTAGTTGCCCATAAATAATAGATATTTTATATGAAGTTTGACGTTTTTGCTACCTTTGAATCTTGGATGTCTGAATACAGACTTTCTAGCAAAGCATATTAAATTCAGTAGACACTTTAAAACATTAACTTAATAATAAAAAATTTAATAAATAAAATGCATATACAAGTAAAAATGCTGTTCCTTATTATTCATAAGAAAAATAATAATCATTAATATTATTATTATTATTATTGTCAGCATTTTTTCTTATTAATTAGTAGGGGAAAAGTGAGATCAATTGTCGTTTTGTAGTTATTGATAAACTTATACTGGCCATAAATAATGAAAAATGTATTTAAAAAAGTTAATAAATAAAAAAAACATTAAAAAGCAAGAAGTTTGAATAGCTGAGCTGTCATAACAGATTGTATTAGGTCCCACAAAGTAGACATTATTTTACCAGATGTTTATATTTAATATTTCAAATGCATCCACTTTGACGGCAACAAAGTTTGCATGGTAGATCTGTAACAACTTATCAATAAAATCTCTAATAATTTATAATTGCATCTATTTAATGCATCAAAATAATTGTTAGTTGCAACCTAGCTGAACTTTACAGCTCTTTTCCTGATCATGTGACCTGCGTACCTTTGACATCATATTATATTATATTACACTAATATTACAGTTTTATACGGCATTACAATAAAATGCTATTACAAGAATACAATAGAAATCACGACAGAAATATGAAATAACAATCTGATAAAAATATGACTGTATTATTATGATTAAATAGTGTTATATTCATGTTATCATAAACGAATAATATAAATTAACACATAATACAATATAAATATAATACAACATATAATATCATACAATACATTATAAAAATTTGCTTAAAATAACAAAATATTTAAATTCTTATAATTTACATACTATTATTATTCTATTTTTTTTTTGTGGCATTTAATATAAAACAAAGCATAATATTTATATTATGTAATATTAATATTATTTATTAAAAAATAATATTTATATAATAATATTAAATTTACATTATGATTCATATTGTTACGTAATATTATTTATATTACTAGTTATTAAAGTTTTTTGTTATTCACAGATTGTTTATATTTGTCAATAAAATAAAATAAAAAATTGTATAAATTCTAATATTATAAATAAATAATATATATAATACAATACATAATACAAATTTTATTAAAATAATAATAATATATTTACATTCTCATAATTTACATACTATTATTACTCTAGTTTTTCTGGCATTTAATATAAAACAAAACACAATATAAAGCATAATAATCTAATTTATAAAACAATTATATTTGTTTAATAATATTAAATTTACATTATGATTCATATTGTTATATATAAAATAAAAAAATTATAAATCCTAATATTATAAATAAATAATATGGAAATAAATCCTAATATTATAAACATATATTACATTTAGTCACACTTTTATCCAAAGCAACTTACAACAGGAATAAGTAAAGAGAAAGACAATTTTATTTATTTTATTTTATTTAGGATGAAGTAGCGTCGAAAGATAATATAACATATTACAAAAATCTAGATGGGGCCATATATTTCATTATAAATGCTATAATGAAATCTGATGCAAAACATAGACATTCTGTACTTACCTGCAGGCTTTGAAGTATCCGACATGAAAGCATTTAATGCATTTAATAATACATTTACAAAAAGTACACATTAAAAAAATTTATATTTCTGGATATAAAAATCCCTTACCTGTAAATTAGTACATTTATATACTTTATGGAGCATAGTTATGTGTTTTAAATGATAAGGTCATTGTCATTTTTAGAAACAACCACTAGATGTCACTATTTTCTTATTTATACAGCGACAGAATTAGATGACATAAATATATTTTTTTAAATAAAGATACTGTATAAAAACATTTCTACGTACAAAAAAAAAGTAAAACAGAATATAAAAATATTTCCACATACACACATCAATATTAATAATAAAAACATCATAATGTAAAAGAAATACGATACTGCGCGAAAACGTTTCTCAGAGTAAGTTACTGATTATGACAGAAAAACGTTTGGATAATTATTTAAAATGAGACTTGAGCACAGGAATGTCAAGCAGGTGTTAATTAGACACTAATGAACCCCTGCAGCCTGGAAATCTTTAACTATGCTTTCATTTCAAGCGATCTTATCGCGAGGAAATGCTCAGATTGTGTTTATAATTATATAACAGATGTGCTTTTTGATTACTGCAAGAAAAATCTCAACCGGAAGTTCTAAAAGAATGCAAATATAATTATGAGGGGGTACTTTTGAATTTTCTTTTTTTTTCTGCTGTATATTTATATTTTATAAATATAATAGCCTGACAGTGTTAACAAAATTAAGTAATATAGAAAATTATAATAAAATAAAATAAAATCCTGACTGTTATTCATAAAACTGTTATTCATATTACAAATTTGCATTTGCGTGTATGCATCTGCCAGGTGCTTTTATCCCAAATTACTTACATTTAAGGCACACATTTTTTCTCATTTTTCTCATGGGAATCGAACCCATGACCTTGTTGTAGCACCATGCTCTTCTAAACTTCAGGTAGTTTATTAATTAATATATTAATTCCTAATTGATCATTTAAGGTTATGCACCAAACTCGCATTAACCTTCAGTTCTTACGGTAACATGCTTTGTTTTGATTTCAACAGAACGTGACTTCATATTCGTCTCCAGTCAATGAATCTGTTAAACCATTCACATGCAGAGGCTTTTAAAAACCTTGTAAAATGTCCAGGAAAGCCTCTGTCTCTGTATCACAGCAGTGTTGATGGCTGAACGATGCAGACAGCTAATGGGATCCAGCAGAGAGAGACTAAGAGAGGTTTCCAGTGTGGAAGAATTCAGGTTCAGTCTCTGTGCAATGATTTATTCATCTGTAATTTGTGCGTGGCATCTGTTGAGATTGAAGAAGCTTTAGTTAAGTTAAAGGCTGATTTACAGGATTAGTGTGCTTTTATCCACTATCATCGTGTAATGATTTCCTGTAAATGCATTTTAAAGTAGATTTTACTGCAGTGAATACTACTTTGGTTGTGCTGATTTTTGAAATCTTTGTTCTAGTTTTTATAGAAGAAGTGATAAATAAAGTGTGTGTTGAGAGCACGTGCATATAGTGATACAGTATTCTCTGTGTGTGTGTGTGTGTGTGTGTGTGTGTGTGTGTGTGTGTGTGTGTGTGTCCTGCCCAGTGCTTTACTGCAACACATGCATCAACACTTCACTGCAAAAAAACGAACAAAACAAAAGCAACTAATATTTAGTTGTCTTTTCCTGTAAATGCTTATTTTGCAGATTACATTTTTCACATTGTGCCATTTTACTTTTATATTTAAATGTATAAAAATAATATTTAAAGAAATGATTACTGCACTATACTTCTGCTTTGAAACAATATGCATTGAAAAGCAGTGTTTAATATAAATACAATTAAGTTTAAAATGTAAATAAAGGATTTTTTCATGCATATTTTAAATGGATTTTGATGCTTCTGAAGCGTCAGAAAACAGCGGTTTATATCCAAAAAGCAACTAGAATTTAAGTTACACATCATATGCATTGAAGTATATCACGAGACATGACCCAGACACCTGTACTCTGTGTCTGTTTCAGGTAGATGCTTTGGTTAATGTCGTTACTGAAGGACACCAATCCTCTCCAGCAGATTAAGGTCAGTGTGTGAAGAGTCATTGACATATGTTAGCATTTTAGCTTTAGTAAGTCTTGTGTCCTGAAGGTTGCATCACTGAACCAGAGAAGAGAAAGCATGGAGAATCACTACTAAATGATATGCTGCTTGTTACATGTTTATTACATTTATGCATTTAGCAGACACTTTTATCCAAAGCGACTTTCAGTGCTTTCAGGATATGCTTTTTTTCTTACTAGTATGTGTTTTCAATGGGAATCGAAGCCACAACCTTTTGCGGTGCTAACACAATGCTTTACCACTGAGCCAGCTGACCGGAAATGACTGAGCTGACAGGAAGTAACCATGCATTTAGGCAATTGGTCTTAAAAAAGGTCATTAAAAAGTCTTAGATTGACCTTCAGGACCCCTATTTAAATATGCAGTATGTAGTAAGCTAGTATAGTTTAATCCACCTTCAAACACAGATGTAAACATCTGCACTCTGATGTAAATGCACCGATTTTTATATAGCAACCATAATGTCAAAAAACAGTTTTGAGTCTGTGGTTTCTAAAGGGGCAGAGTGCAGACGGTTAAGCATGTTATCTTCATGCACTGATGCCACTCTATCAGCCAATCAGAGCTCAATACAGCAGCACCAGAGGAAGCGTCAGATTCTGTTTCCTGTGCTGTGTGTGGTACTTTATCGCTCATTAGAGCTCAGCACACCTGCATGTGATAATATTCATAATGCATTTACGTTTTGCATAGCAATCTGCAAGGTTAGGACCTGCTGCAGGCTATAAATAACAGTTAAAGAAGAAATATGAACGTGTGTTTGCATGCTATCTGCTTCAGCATGTGTTAGAGAGTTACTGACATTTCATTAATTGATTCAGATCACAGACCTTTGACAAACTCACATGTTTAAATCTGCTCAGACACACCTGAGCGCAAATATATGTGCTTCTAAAAATGGACCTGCATGCGAGTCATGTATATTAATCTATACACACACTTCAGATCAAACCAAGACATTTAAAGGGATAGTTCACACAAAACTGAACATGTTGTCATTTTGAGACTTATTTTCTCCTTTGAAACATGAAATGAGAGGCAATGAAAGTGAATGGAAACAGACTTGAAGTCATGAAGATTTGTGATGCATTTATGGTGTTTTTTGGACCTGCTAAACATCTCATTCTGCTCGTGCT
>NC_081793.1:28675875-28705875 GCF_963082965.1 Carassius carassius
TTACTGCGGTTAAACTGTCGATTTCTGCTGCTTACACTCTGCACGATGTGGGTCATTGCACACTCGACGCCCCAGAAGTGTTTGGATTGGTTTGGCTCCAGAATCCAGGATCGCGTGAATCCGCGCCGTGTCTTCCCTCCGCCCGCAGCGTGTCTGTCTGTGGAAACGGAAAGAGCTGGATGTAATGTGACACTGGAGCTGAGAGATCATGAGAGAACACCGCACACTTCAGCAGCACCGCGGATAATATCACTCCTCCTCCGGCGGGATTTAACCGGTAAGAGCCTCCTCAGCTGCTTCGGGACGGTTCTCTTCTGGGTTGTGGATAATGAAAGAGTTCGTCTCCATCCTGCGGGATTCAAGCGGGATCGCGATGCGCTGCAGTTCGGATCATTAATCCATGTTTGGATGATTCAGAAGATTCATTCTGCTTGCTTCGGGTGATTCTACACGTCTGCACATATATGCATTTATTGAATTCATAAAACCTTGCATATTGTAGTGCATTCGTGAAATATTTGCGCTCGCGCTTTACATTACGGTTAGCTTTTTTTGCATAAATAAGTGCATCGTTTAATTTTGTGTCAGCATTTGTTGCTGCATTCGTCGCTACCATAATAGTCAGTTAGTAACGCACTCTTTAAAGTTTTACCACAAAATTTCCTTAAAGTGAAAACACTTTAAAGAATGAGTTTTTTTGAGAAAGTAAAAATGCACAAAGTTTCCTGTGAGGGTTAGGGTTAGGTGTAGGGCCATAGAATATACAGTTTGTACAGTATAAAAACCATTACGTGTGTGTGTGTGTGTGTGTGTGTGTGTGTGTGTGTGCAGATGCTTCTGTTTCACATCTGAGCAGAAACAAGAAGAACCTCAAACCTTCTGACCATTGGTGCATTCTCTAGTTGAGTCACTGACCAGCCCTTAAACTCCAGTTTCCTGTGAGTGGACTTTAATCACTAGTGAGTTGCATAATGTTCTGTTTGTTCTACTGCGGTTTATGCATTATTAAAAATGAACTCGGAGGTGAATCTTGCTCGTGATGTAAGCCGTGGCAAGCTCTGATCCCATCTCTGTAGTGTTTGTGCTCGCTCTGTCCAGAATCTGAGGAGGGGCTTTACTCTTTCGAGGGGGTCTTCTGTCCTTTTCAGCTGTAGATGTGAAAAGTGTGTTTTACCAGGGTAAACCTCTCTCGCCGCTCTGTTTGTACACACTACAGTCGTCTGGAAGGTGAGAGAGGTCTTATTTTGGCTGTGTAATCTGCGTTGAGATAATCTGTCTTGCTCCGTCGCGTTGAGACGCCTGCGAGTCGTCTACATCACACACACACACACACACACACACTCACACACACAGACACACACACACACACAGACACACACACACACACACACACACACACACTCTCTCTCACACACACACACACTCAGACACACACACACACACACACACACACTCAGACACACACACACACACACACGCTTTCTGCACTGTGTAGTGGTAAATGAGTTAGAAACCTTCAAGTTTAGAAATACACTGACATTTAATTTATTTTTATTTTTTGAAGAAGAACTGAAATAGTATTTTCTTGTCGTTGTTTTGTTTTTTATTATTTTTATTTTATTTAATAATTATTATTTTATTATCTTATTTATTAATTTATTATTTATTTTTATTAAAAAAAAATAATGTATATTTTTATTTCAGTAATTATATATATTTTATTATGAAAAGTCATTTCAGTTTACTTTGATGCCACTGATTTTTCAAACTTCTTTTGCTTCATATAAATGGCAAAAAAAAAATCTAAATATCACACAATAAATAAATTCATGAATAATCACAAACTATATTAAATTACATTTAAGTATTAACGAACGGTATACTACCAATTATTACCTTAATAATTAAGATTACTTATGCTTATGAAAGAAGTCTCTTCTGCTCACCAAAGCTGCATTTATTTAATTGAAAATACAGTAAAAACTGTAATATTGTGAAATATTATTACAAGTAAAAATGTGATAGCTTTTTAGAATGATTTCTGAAAGATCGTGTGACACTGAAAATTGATGAAAATCCAGATTTGCATCATAGAAATAAATTACATTATACAATAAATTGACATCAACAAAGATCTTTTTAAATCGTAATAACATTTCAGATTTTTTTACTGTATTTTTGAACAAATAAATGCAGCCTTGGTGAGCAGAAGAAACTTTTTTTTCAAAAACATAAATCTGAATTATTCCAAACATGTGACTAGTTCGTGTAAATTAGTCAAATAAATACCAGTACTACAACAAACTGGAAAGATTGACATCTATTGACTGTTTTTGCATGTGACACAGGAAGAAAGTGCATGACAGTGCAGAAGGATCTGCAAGCTAAAGGAGACTTTGGGTTTCACCATGAGCTTTGTGGTGTATTATATTGTGATTGGAGTTGGTTGGAGGGCGTTTGCTGGTTTTTAGATGTGTGTGAGGCTCAGGGTGGGTCTGTACACATTTGATCTTCACGTCTGTGATCTTCCATCACAAATCCTGAGCATCTGAGACCCCTGACATGATGCCGTCTTGCCTGACTGCGTCTCCATCACAATGAAATGGAAGCGTTCCAGTGTGCTGATCACAGCCGAGAATATTGCAGAGAATAAACAGCCAGAGATGGGTTTTTCTGTGTGTGTCTGTGAGGGTGGAGCTGTACTCGTCCATGATTGAGGTGCCAAAGCTCATAAAGTGATGGAGGAGAAGGAAACGGGAGGAGGATGAAAGTCAGGAGGCATCCTGTGATTGTGCTCTCTTAGGATTCATGATTCAAGACGCTTTATTGTTGTGATTTAAATCCGCCACGTATACTGATTTATAATGGAGATAGTTCTGATTGGAAGAGCTGCGTTTGAAGTGGTTGTATAATAGCTGCTTGCTATACTTCTTTACTTGTGTTTAATGCTTTGGTCAGGGTTAGTTTTGTGTCTGTGTTTGGATCTGGATCAGGGCGAATCGGGAATATTTCAATAGTTTATCAGTATGTCAGATCAAGAAATCAGATGCTTATATGGAGGAACATCTGGTCAGATATGAATACAGACAAATGAAGTGAGCTGAATAGGATTTAGGGTCCCTATAGGTTACCATAACAAAACAAAAATTGTTACTTAAAGGGCACCTATTATGCCCCTTTTTACAAGATGTAATAATGGTCTTGGGTGTCCCCAGAATGTATTTGTTAAGTTTCAGCACAAAATACCCCACAGTTAATTTATTATAACCATTTGAAAATGTCATTTTTGGGGCCTGTTTTAAAAAGAGCTGTTTTGGTGTGTACCACCTTAAATATAAATGAGCTGCATATCCCCGCCCTGCCTTTGGATGAGGGCGTAACTTGCATACCTATGGCAATGAACAGCCGGTAGAAGCAGAATGGCTGAGAGTGAGAGACCCGCTGTTTTGTACGGCATTCAGCCGTATATGTTTGAACCCGAATCAGACCCAGATGATGAAGAGACTCCGGCAGAAGAAACACAATTGAGAATGGAGCAGGACGTCTCTGAATGGTTATTAGATACATTTATGTTCTTATATTTTAATCGCGTCCCCTTTGCAATTATGTTTGTGCAACACACACACACACACAGTGATAACGTTAGCGCAATTTTTTGAAACTACAAACACAAATACTGTGATAACGTTTGCTAAGTACAAACTAAATTATATTTATGCGAGGGAACGGTTGCGTCATGTTGACATTACTTGTCGTACAGGTGCTTATGTGGCAAATGTGAGAAGATGGCTACAGAACCAGAAAATATATGCTGCAGGGAGATAGAACAGGTATTAATTTATTTACATTTGTAATTGTTGCAAAAAATAATACGTGACATAAAACTGTCTGACGCTATTTGCTGTATCAAAGGTTACAAGACGGATGAAACAACTTCAAGTCACTCCATCATGTATGGTAGACCATCCCGGAATGGATCCAGTTTGTTTCAATGTGTTTTCGTTACAAAACGCTTTTAACATTTACAGGGCTGACTATGGTCCCCTGCGACTTCGTGGAGTACAACAGTGAGTGTTAATGATTAGCACATTTAAGAAAAAATGTCAATTTCTTCTAAATATTATAAATGTTTGAATTTTTAGTCTAATATTTCCCGGGTTATATTCAAAGGAAATTATAGTGAAAACAAAGCATATTATAGCCTTAAATAATTTCACAACAACTTGCATATACATTTTTTTTATTTACATTATGTATAAAGACACTGAACTGTACAAAAAAAGTTTAGAAATTAAATAATTTTAATAAAAGGACATTCCTCCAAAAATAAACTGAACCATGATCAATTAAATATCAAATATTTCAACTGCAGACAACAAATGATAGATATTTGAAAGAAAAAAACACAGAAAAATCCTTGAACCCTGTTTTGAGAACGTGCCTGTGTGTGTGCGTTAGTCGTTACAGATTTTTAGCTTATCGGAGTTTTGTGAGCTGGTGCTGGGGTTTCCTTGGACGAAAAGTTCGAGTTGTGATTCCAGCCTGTGTGGTCCTGAGGATTCAAAGAGAGTTTCCTGATGCCCAGGGTAGTTATGTAGGTTCCCTTTCGAAAGGGAACTCTACACTACTTCAGAATGACGCTTTGGGGAACGCCTCAGGCGTGACAGGTGTCTGAAATCACTATCAAATCACGGCAATCATAATGACCGGCGACAGCCCGTGAATCATTAACGTGAATGATTAACGTGCGACCTGCAAGTATAAAAGGGAGCCTTGCAAACATGACAAACATCTTTTCGTCTTCAGGGACTGTCTGTTTGATATCGCTGGAAAAGTCGGCAAAGAAAATGAAACGCACGGAGAAGGCTGAAAGCTTCAGGAAGTGTGCGGATCCGTGCCCAAGGTATTTGACGCCGGGTGATTCACACGAACTGTGCGTTCTCTGTCTGGGCAAAGAGCATGCACAGGCGGCTCTTGAGGGAGCTGTCTGTGCAAACTGTGAGCGTTTTGCTTTGAAAACGCTCCGCTCTCGTCTAGCCTTCTTCTCGAGTGAGGAGGGCTCACCATCTGTACCTCGTGGCTCAGGTCCCGCTCGCGCTGAGGCAGAGCGGCGACTCGCATCATGGGGTTCCCAAAGGGATCTCGCCGATCGTCTTGAGAGGGGTGTTAACCTCTCAGATGATTCGGCGGATGACGAGGGTGAGTTGCAGGTGGATGACGAAGAGGATTTTTCTCCTACTGTTCCTGCAACAGATGCTCTTCAGGACGGGCAGGTGATGGATGAGGAGGAGGTCATTCAGGTGGACCCTGAACCCTCTCAGCCACCCTGCCCCGTGTATGCTGAGCTGCTGGATGTAATGGAATGCACCACTGACAGGTTGCAACTGCCATGGCGGCGCGTTAGGGGAGAAGTTGTTCGTGGCAGGCTGGACGATCGATTTCTCCCCGGCCATAGACCACCAGCTCAGGCGAGCCTTCCATTTCTTCCTGATCTCCATACTGAGATCGAGAGGGCATGGAAGAACCCATACTCTGCTCGGATCCACCGACATCAGCGGGCTAGTTTCGCTGATGTTGAGGGGATCGGCGAGTATGGGTATGTGTCGATGCCGCCCATTGACGAGACGTTTGCGAACCATCTCGTGTCTGGGCGGGCGTCGACACTGAGTGCTCCAGCCCTGCCATCCAAACCGCTCAAGACCACAGCGCGTTTGAATGGCAGAGCATACACGGCAGCGGGTCAGGCCGGTGCTGCCCTGCACACTATGGCGGTGTTGCAGGCGTACCAGGCCGACCTGCTGGGGGATCTCGACCAGGGGGCAGGGCTGTCCCCTGAGGCGGTGGCTGAGCTGCGCCGCACCACAGATCTTGCTCTCCGGGCCACTAAACAGACTGCCGCTTCGATCGGTCGATCGATGGCGGCAATGGTGGCCACGGAGAGGCATCTGTGGTTGAACCTGGCTGGCATCGGGGAGAAAGAGAAGGCCTTTCTCCTTGATGCACCGGTTTCGCCCTCTGAACTTTTTGGCACCTCCATGGAGGCGGTGGTTGGAAAGTTCAGGGAGGCGAAGGTGCGCTCAGCGGCGTTTAAGACCTGTATACCGCTGAGATCCGGATCCGAGCCCAGACAGGCGGGAGAGCCTGGCCCTTCACGACCTGAGGGCCGTAGACAGGGCCAGAGAGCTAGTGTCGCCTCTCGTGCACCCCCTCCATGTAGGAGCAGGTCACAGAGGAGGCGTGACTCCCGCAGGAAAAAGAAGGATCTGAGGGAGGTGATCCAGTACAAACGATCACAGCGTTAGTGATGGATCATCTCCTGGAGGGCTGTTACTATCCTAGCCCTCTCCTCTTTTTCCCGACTCCCCAGGCGTTTCTTACACCAGGCCTGGGGCTGGGTCTAGGATGAGAACAAGGTTCTGATGGCCCGCCTCGGCTTGGTTGGTGAGAGCGCCTCTTTCAGGCATGTAAAGTGATGGCCCCCAGGTTCATAGAGAACTCTCTGGCGAGTCTTCACTCTGCACGCCGCAGGTGAACTGGTTGGTTTTTAATATAATTTCTGTGTGTATACTAACACTGATTTGTATTTCTCTACAGACCTTGTTCCCTGTATAGACCTAGGGAGTCATTCTTAGAGGAGCAATGAGGTAAGGTATTGGAACTTCAGGGCCCTGAAGCCCCCCCCCAGCTTGTGGCTAGAACGATTTAGGGAGAAGCACAAAAAAAAATTTGACTCCCGTGTGAGTAGGTGATGGCCTTCCTGTCATGACATTTTTATGCGTGGTGGGCCACCACTCATTTCTATGTTAGCCTCAGGGCTTTAAGCCGCCTAGGGGTAGAGTAGTTGGTCTTCCTAAAAAAAAAAAAAAAAAACTTTTTTACTTTAGGTTTAGACTGACGCTGGCGCTTCAGATAGATCTTATGTCCTACCTTTCGGTTTGTGACATTGGTATCCTGAGTACTTCGCTCCCCTGGCAGTAGGTTGAGTGTTTCACAACCTCTCAATCAAGTAGGCTGTGGCTCCTCCGAGCCCTCAGGTAGATCTATGCTTGTAGGTCGGCCCTAACCCGGGCCGCCTCTGTAGCTGGCCTAGGCTATGTTTGGGATATTGGAGGCGTTTTGCTAAGTATAGCTGCCGCATTTTATTATGTGTAGGCTTCCTCACCGAGATTTCAGCCTCCTCCCTTAAATGGGAGTTGTTGGCCAAAGCCCGCCCCTTTCACTGCATTCAGGGGTGATAGAGTAATGCAGGGTGGTAGTTGAGGTATGATCCTTCAGGCGGGTCAGGCTGTCTTTCGCTCTGCGATGTGATAGTTTGCCAGACCCTGCCGAACAGAGCTACTTGTTTTTAGGCCTCTAGAGCTGGCTCCACTCAGCCCGTTGAGCTGAACCGCTCGGACGATGGGTGAAAGTTGGTTGGCTTGCAAGCAAGCTCCGCTCCCCCAGGCTGGGCACAGGACAAATCCCTGTCACCCTTTGGAGCCACTTGCAGGCCCGCTCCCTGTCTAACATTTCAGGGGCATATGGTGTTACTCCCCCGCTAACGCAGGGTAGTTTTGAGTAATCCATTCTCAGCTCTGTATTATCTACCTCACACCATGATGGCTCCGGTTGAGCAGGGAGTTCTAACTACATTTCATTCCGGTATTTGAACTCTGCTCCCTTGAAGCCAGAGCATTGCCATGAGCTGATGCCCTTGCATTTAGTAGGTAGGCCCTTAAAATGGGGCCTCCACTAGGCAGAGGGGCGTATGTTGTACTCCCCTGCTATGAGGGTATTGCTTTTTGCTGAGTACACTGCCTTTGGCAATGTGATTAGGTACCAGGATGCTGTAAGCGCTGTAGTAACAGTTTTTCTGCCTTGAAGGCTGCACAGTTAGGTAGTAGGCCCCAGCAGGCCTCCTTGACTGGGTAACCCCTAAGATAGGGCTCCTAGGCCAGCTCACCTTTGGTGGTTGGCCCTGGTAGTTTGGGCAGAAGACTCACTACCGAGTAGTAGGTCTTAACAGGCCTCCTCGGAGGTGGGTCACAACATTGTGGAGCATACACTAGGTCAAAACTTTAGGAAAGTTTTTTATTAGTATGGTTCCAGCAGTGTTCATTAAAGTAGCAGAAAGACTCGCTATCAGCTAGTAGGCTCGACCGGGCCTCCCTGTTAGGCGAGTCCCCAGCAGCAGTACACATCCAGCTGATTAGACCGTTTCAGGAAGTAGGCCTCTTCAGGCCTCCCTGAAGATGGGCTCCCACATTTTTTGTGGAGATCAGGTAGTAGGCTTTACTAGGCCTCCCTGAGGGCTGAATCCCTCATACTGTGGTACTAAGTGGCCCTGAGGTTGAACTATCAGGTAGTAGGCCTCATAAGGCCTCCCTGAAGGCAAAGCCCCATAGACAGTCAACTGGGCTGCCAGTCTGGCCCACTGTCAGCTGTGGTTTTCAGGTAGTAGGCCTCTCCAGGCCTCCCTGAAAGTAAGCTCCTTCATGTCATGGTTCTCTGGTAGTAGGCCTCACCAGGCCTCCCTGGAGTTGAGTTCCAACATACTTTGAGTTTCCACTTAATGTGGGTTTTCTGGTAATGGGTAGTAGGCCTCTCTAGGCCTCTCTGTAAGCGAACTCCTATGTACTGTGGTAGGCTTCACTAGGCCTCCCTTAAGTTGAGCTCCCAGGTTTTGTGGTTGTCATGTAGTAGGCCTCTCCAGGCCTCTCTGTAAGTGAACTCCCATGCGCTGTGGTTATCAGGTAGTAGGCCTCACTAGGCCTCCCTGAAGTTGAGCTCCCACATACTGTGGTTATCATGTAGTAGGCCTCTCCAGGCCTCCTTGGGAGGTTAGCTCCCACTTACTGTGTGTTCCACTGAGCATGGTTTTTCAGGTAGTAGGCCTCTCCAGGCCTCTCTGAAAGTGAGCTCTCACGTTTTATGGTTATCAGATAGTAGGCTGCACCAGGCCTCTCTGATGGTGAGCTCCCACATACTGTGGTTGTCAGGTAGTAGGCCTCTCCAGGTCTCCCTGAGTAGTTTCACAGTGGTGCTGGGTTTTGTAAGCTAGTGGCCGCTTACTTTCAGTTTAGCAGACCTTATCAGGCAGCTACCAAAGGTGAGCTTGCGCCCTGGCTCGACTCAAGTTTTTATTCTCTGCTACGGGTTCCCTCCTGGAACCTCTTTTGCTACAGCCTGGTTGCCTACCAGGTAGATCTAATGCTCCTCTCACTGAGGGTCAGTATGGGTATGTGGTCTCCTGAGTCTGATCAGTCGGTCGTAGGCCTCTCATGAGGCCTCCCAGTTAGATCAGTCCTTAGGCCCTCACAGGCCTCCTTAGTGTTTTGAAACACAAACACTGGGTTGATCCGTGGATCGAGTAGAGAAACTCCCCTCGCTGGCAAGGGTTGTAATGCACTATGCTGAGTCATACTCTCCAGGATATCCCGTCTCTGAGATCCGGTCCGAGTGGTTCACTGCCTGCTTCGCAGTCCCTCGGGTTGGATGCCTTCCTAAAGGCAAGTGTCCAGAGGCTCTGTCTTCGGACAGACAGGAAGTGGCCAGACTATAGTGTCTTGTATGGTGACACCAGGTCAGGCCTGCCTGGTGGCATTTCAGGTGGCACGTTCCCCTGAATAGTGACTGGCTGGGGTTCCCTCAGGTTCCCTAGCCACATTCCCTAGAAGGGACCCCTTCTAAGAAGTTGAAGTGTGGTCCTAGGCCCTTGAGCAGGCCCAGGTAGACCTTTCACTAAAACTATGTTTATGGAGGTTTTTCTGTGGTATCATATAGCTTGGGCTATGACCGTAGGGAGTGCTGTCACTGACAGCCCAGTGTGACCTGAGGGTGAGTGGTTCTAGCGTTTCATTTGAATTTGCTAGTTCTGTCAGTTGTCACTGCCGCTTGGCAGGCACTCCCCTTAGCATGGTGGCGTTGGTATATCGTTCCCCAAAGCGTCATTCTGACGTAGTGTAGAGTTCCCTTTCGAAAGGGAACGTCTCAGGTTACGACTGTAACCTATGTTCCCTGAGAACAGGGAACGAGACACTACGTCTTCCTGCCATGCCTCGGGGCCTGCCTGCAACAGTCCCTTCAGACGATAGGATGTTTGTCATGTTTGCAAGGCTCCCTTTTATACTTGCAGGTCGCACGTTAATCATTCACGTTAATGATTCACGGGCTGTCGCCGGTCATTATGATTGCCGTGATTTGATAGTGATTTCAGACACCTGTCACGCCTGAGGCGTTCCCCAAAGCGTCATTCTGACGTAGTGTCTCGTTCCCTGTTCTCAGGGAACATAGGTTACAGTCGTAACCTGAGACGTTTTCGACCACCTATTGATTAAAGCGAGATACCCTACTAGAGATGGCCTCCTCCTTCTCTGGCCGGTCAAACTCTGCACACAATGCTGGTGGTATTGGTATCCTCAAAACATCATCCACATATGGTGCAGGATCCACAAAGACTTTATCAAATATGAGGTCCAGCAGGTCATCCACATATCCTGTGCAATATAACATTTTATTTTATTTTAAATTAGTAAAATAGAGTTTTCAAATAGCTTGTAAGAAATGATGCAAAAAAGATATGTACATTTGTAGTAAATTTGTTAAGTAAACTCATTTTATACATACTGAATGTTGCTTGTGTCTTAACTTCTCTGACCCGGTATTCTCCCTTCTTGGCCTTTGGAAAGGTCACTTTGAACACCGGTCGAGCAGCTGCTGTTGTGGCTTGAGGACGCCCGGCATTCTCATTGTAATGTAGTGCAGCCAGGTATAGTCTGTAAGCAATAAATACATTTTCAACATACTATGTCTACAGTGTATGTAAAAGTAAATTTATTTTTAACATAATAACATTACCTGCACAACATTCCCAGAAATGGAAAAACCACATTTTTTGGTGTAAACCGTAGTATTACACTGTGGAAAACCTCGATAGAAGAAGTCTGATAGTGCGGACTTAGCTTGGCAACATCCTTCACAATTCTCTTGTTGGAGAGAACTTTCTCCAACTTGAGATATGGCAGTGTTCCTAAATTATTGGAAGTGTTACTATAGTATGATATGTAATTTTAAATAAAAAAAGGCAAGCTATATGATCTGCATACATTTTTTAAAAGTAACTATTGCTTCTTTAGCCTACATACCAGCAGCTAGCCACTTTTTTGTGTCTCGACTTCTCCTTGTTCCATGTAGACATGCTGGAAAATTGCTGTCTTCATGTGTGTGCTTATTTTGCATATGGTTTAGCATAGACGTCCATTTAGCCACTCTTTCAGGTCCACTGCTTGATGATGCAGCAGTC
This sequence comes from Carassius carassius, assembly GCF_963082965.1. Taxonomy (NCBI): domain Eukaryota; kingdom Metazoa; phylum Chordata; class Actinopteri; order Cypriniformes; family Cyprinidae; genus Carassius; species Carassius carassius. The sequence goes on from NC_081793.1 coordinate 28,687,157, forward strand.
CAATAGATGTGGTTTTTTATACTATGCAACCATTTACGTATTTTCTCACAACCCTTCAACTTGCACACTTTTTCCAGCTGCTTTGAAATTCCTGGAGATTGCAATTAAATACAAACATGACAACACACAATAAGTAGAGCAATGTGTCATTACATATAATGTAATGGTGGTGTTTATATATACATACAGTATATATATATATATAAATTATCTGCTAACACATAATCATCCGCTAATAGTTTCATCGCAATTATTAGTCTGTAAAAATCTAGAAAATGATATGATTAAGGTTATTTACCTTTCTCTATGTGCCAGACATCATAGAATTGGTTGACATTGCGTTCCCTGAGGAATTTTTGTATTTGCGGATGTCGGTCAGTCACAATGCAGTCCAGAGTCACTCCACGAGCATCCAAAAAGTCAAGACCTCTCTTCAAACCTTCCTTTTCCATGTGGTAACTTCCTCCCACTTCATTACTCTGACAAGTGATTAAAATATAATTATTTTTTTGCGTTTAAAATAAAATATTCAAGTTTTCCAGAACGTTGCATCAAAGGTTTCTGCTCATTTACCTGGACGAGTTGTACATCAACAACGGTGTTTGTCTCAAGGTCCATTATTGTGTAACTGCCATATTTGGCAGAGTGCCCTTCAAAAAAAAATACATAATCTCTTATTACACAATGTGCCTTGTCTATAAGATAAAATTCTATATATATTTTTTTCTTTATAAAAAAAACTATGTAAATTTGTCCCACAATGTACCTGGTGAGTCAGCCCTCATATCTCCTCCAACAATGACCTTTTCCCTTTGAGCCAACAGCTGTAGCATCTCATACTGCCAGTTTCTCCATTTGTAAACAATAGCAGGCTCATTCTTGCGTGCATGACGACGAAAGGTGTCGTACTTGAAAAGATGTAACTTCATAGCTGCAAATATCTGACAACACATAGAGAAGAGTTGGTAAGCAGTAAATTAATAAATGAATAAAAAAATTTTTTTACATTATAAATGTTTACTCTCATGTAACTGCAAAGCTATTAATTATTTCTTTTACAAATACCTTTTCAATTGTGAAAAATGATGCACCACTGAGATACACAGCAGCAGAAAGGTGAAGGTTTCCAGCTGGAGTACTGCCCAAAATCGGCTGACTGTTCCATTTCCGTGAGAACTGACAATGGTGGCAGAGTTGTTCAACACGTAGAAATGTTCCAATCCTTTGTGATCTTATATGACAGCTTCTATGACATACTGGGCACACCTCAAACAGTTCCATGATGCAGGTCTCATAGACAATATATTTACAAATTTTTTGAATAGGGCTGGATTCCTGAGCTCTGAAAAAAAACATTAATTTACATAAGCACTACATAAAAATTAGATATGGTATAATTAAAACAAACATTCTCAAATGTAATATAAACTTACGACAAGTCTTTTGGCTCTGTTATTGATGTGTCTGCCTCTGCAGGATTAAATGTGACATCAGTCTCTTGTGCTGTTAGTATTGAAGAGCATTCCTGTAGGATATCTTCATCTTCCTCAAGGTCCAGACAAGGTCTCTTTGATGAAGTCTTGAGGGGCGTGGAAGACGCAACAGCTGTATGAGAAACTAATTTTGTGCTAACATCAAAACTTGACAATGTTGTCTCTGTCTGGACACCTGGAATATATAATTCAGTAAAGTTTCAGCAAAGATTCACTTTCTCTATTGTGGCTATTAAATTCAATTCAAATTTATTTGTATAGTACTTTTCACAATACATTTTTTTAAAGCAACTTTACAGAAAATTAATTTCGAAATGTGCATATAAAAATACAATGTTAATACAATTATATAATATTATATTGTATACTAAATAATATAAATATAGTTAAAAACATAAACATACTGATACTCCTGTGGTGTGTTTGAAGCGTCCTCATTGACAGTTGTGTACCAACACTGCATAGCTTTGATGTTTCTGTCTGCACGCCAATATCCCTCGTTCTACAGCTTCGTGTCGATGTGCTGGCCTTTGTATAAACATAGCATACACAGTTTTTAATAAAATATCTTTTTTTTTAAATTATATACTTGTGGATACACACTATACAAACAAGGTTTAAATTACACAGACATTCTACGAGGACGACAACAACTTTAGACGCATTTGTTATTGAATTGGCTGACATCGACTGAAATGACTATTTGCTAAAAAAAAAACATTAAATACACTTACTTCTTCTGGAGGTGACGTTGGATCGCGAACAGTAGGCAACGATCCACACTTGAGGATTAACTTTGAAGCAAGACCTGCTTTGAATTGACCTTCGTTCTGAAAACAGTCAGTCAAAAAATGATTCGCGCAAACATAAACGTATTTTGGAATTTTAAATGGCGCCTTTCCTTCGTAAATAAAATCCATCCACTGCGTTTTCAGTGGCTCTGATGTCGGAAGTAAGTGAAAACTACTATGTTCATTATTACATCCCACAACAGAACACTTATGTTTCTTAGGAGACATTACCGGCTGTCGTTGAAACAATGGAGGATGGTGTACAGATCGCCGAGGGCGGGGTCTATGTCAAAACCAGATTGTCAATCAAACCACGTCGGTGGGGCTTAGCGCAATTCTACGTCACAGTGAGAGCAATCTTAGAACAGGGCGTTCTGAAACATTGCTTATGAATTTTTGAGATTGTAAAAAAAAACACTGGGTGGATTTTTATCATTCTAGGGTGGTATTGCTCACACACTGCCAACACACATTTATGATCAAACACCATGTAAAAGTGAATTTTGCATAATAGGTGCCCTTTAAAAAAAAAAAAAAACTTACATAAAATATAAAAAGAAATGTTGCTTATTATATTTATTTATTTATATGCTGTATATATAGACATACTGAAACATATAAAAATAATAAAAGATAAAAGATAAAAATATTAAAAATATAAAAATAAAATCTGAATCACATTTAGAAATAAAATAAACTTTAACCTAAAAATTTTTTTTATCTTAGCTAGCTGCCAAGCCAAAATTTCTCACTTTTGTTTACATTTTAGGAACTAAATAAAATAATTAACACTAATTTAAAACTTAAAAAAAAAAACATATATATATTATTTTTTTATTTTATTTTTTAATTTAGAAAAATTACAAAAACACACAACAAAATATTTTATAACAGAACAGAAAAGAGAAAAAATAAAAATAAAACATAATTTAATGAAATCCGAAATAGTATCAGTGATACTAAAATAAAATACTGTTATGAGAAAAATATTTAATTTTAAAGGAAGAGAAGTTTAGTCTGGGACTTGATTATGTTGTATCTTTCAGGACTCGAGTGGATGGTGGAAAGTGTCTGTATATGAAAAAAAGAGACTAGAAAGAAATGAACTTCAGGGATTGAGTTAATTAACACAAGTTAACTTACTCAGTATAGATGTGAAGTGCGATTAATATATGCTTGTGCAGAAGGAAATTAGCCAAATATTTCATATTTCAACCGATCACTTCAGATTATTTGAGTTCTGCTAACTTATTACGATTTACAGTGTATTTTTAAGTGTGTCTTTTGTTTTTAATGAGTGTCTGATCGTGAGCGTCTGATGCAGGCCAAGATTTAAAAACGTCACATATTCTCCGGACACACACAATAACGTTAAAACAATCAGTGTGTCCTAATATGCATTTTGTTTCTGAAATAAATGCATCTTGATTTAAAGATACTTTTACTAGAAAATAAAACATAACTTCTGACAAAAGATCATAATGACCATATAAAGGACAAGAAAAGCACAAAGCACTACATTTGTTGTCCACTTTATTTTAAGACTTCAGAAGTCGTATAATAGTGCCTTGTGAAAAGCATAACACAATATGGCTGAACAATGTATACAAGTTGCCAGCAAAATGCATGCATATAAATTTTAAATGCAAAAACACACAAAAAAAATCCAGCGTTCAGATTTGAGTAAATAATGAGAGGAAAAAGGACAGAAATATGCCTCATTTCCAGCATGCATGCGAACAACGAGAGCAGTCTGAGGGCATGCCCTGTGTGCTGAACACATGCAGACGCACAAACAGTTGAGCTGTGAGAGCGTGTGACGTGTTAACGTCAAGCCGAGGCTCTTCTGCGCTTTCACAGTTAAACGGTTATCTGTTCACATTGTCTGGGCTCTGATAATGCCCTACAATCATTCACTAGCCTCTGCTAATGCCCTTTTGTAAGCAGTGAAGCTCTCAGAGTCAGTGTGTTTACACAGCACACCAACACACACACACACACACACAAACTTCTCAGACTCATGCATCAGCCTGAAATGGTTTATTTTATGATAATCACCATCTGACTGCACATGATCTAGTTATTTCACCGTGGTTTGAGATGTGGAGAGTGAGTGATCTGAATAAATCAGCAGTGATGTGTGAGGATGAGCAGAGGGTCAGACCGAAGAGAACGGCTGTCCTTAAACGCTGCCACACACTCGTCTCCAAAACACTCTAAAAATAACGACCAGACACACTGCTGGAAAATCACTCTCGCCCAGATGAATTCAGCCCGGATGTTCGTCTGATGGACGGGTGTTTGTTCTGACGTGTCTGCTTCTTTTTCCTCTGTCTGTTAATGGCTCACTGTTCATCAGATTAATAAATCACATACTGTAATGTTTTATAATGATGATTTTGCTTTTGTTATGAAACCTAGTGTGCTGCCTACTGAGGCTCCAGACACAGATGCGTCATTTAGACCAGATTCATTCACATCATTGATGCATTCTTTATGAAGAAGTTAACCGCATAATATAGCATGAACATGCACTGAATTCAAGACTTGATTCAACTTTACTGTCGTTTTACAGAGTGCAATACAAAGCCAATGGAATACATCAAGCAAATAGCCAGTGTAAATATGTATAAAAAAGTACTCTAAAACATGGTCAAAAAATCATATGTTTTTTCTTTTTAGCTCAGATGAGCATCTGATGGATTCGTAGCATCTTCCTGTTCGGTCGTGTGGACGCAGATCATGCACCGGTAAGAATTCAGTCGCCAGGTTACATTAATGAATGAATAAATAAATATTTGACTAATTATGTATAGATAGGTAAATAGAAAAAAAAATATTTAGATAATTGATTTGTATTTATATTTTATATATATATATTATATAAATACTAACATTTAAATAAATATATATATATATAAATAAATGAAACATTTTTGCATTTAGCAGAGATTTAATAATTTAATATAATATTTATTTATATATATATATAAATGTAAAAAATGTATTTATAAATTATTTTTTAAATATAATTAAGTAACTAAATATATACACTTTTAAATGTATACGTTTACATATTTATATTTAAATGTTATTTATGGAGTCATGTGCAATCAGGAGTTTCACCCTGAAAAGGTTTATTTTGTAAAAATAAAAAAAGACAATCTAAATGCACGCGATCTGCTTATTTCATGACTGCTTGCCAGATAAATGATTAAATGGATATGAAATGCATCTGTCTTGGTTTAGATCGGCCTAAAACTGATGTTTTCTCAAAGAAGGCATTTAGAGGAGGAGTGTTGTGGGTATAAACGCACCTTGGTTTCAGCCGAATAGAAGTCAGAACATGTTTGTTCCAAATACTTCATGATGGTGCAAACATAAAACTCGTTGTTGCGTAAACAGACTCATTTGTTAACAAAGTCTGGTAGTCACCGGAGCGATTTGAGACTAACTAGCAAAAAAAAACACCCACTTCAGAAAATGATGTGAAGTATTACTGAACAATGTAAAACTTTCTGTAATTTGTATTTTTGTATTTTAAAATCTATAAACATCCAATGCAACTGAGTCATGCGCATATATTGCAACACATGGCTGTGTGTGTTGCCACATGACTCTGGTGATGTATATTAGCTGGTATAATAGACTGTGTGTGTAAACGAGGCGTTCAGAACAGAGCCGTATTGTTAACACTGACTATTGTGAGCAGCAGTGACAAGCATCTTTATCTCTGCATTATGAAGTTGTTTAACATGAAATCAGAATTAACTATTCCTGGTCTTATAAGCTGTAGTTATTTGCTCAACTTTCTATTTTCAGCTCTCTTGTTTTGAAACACCTCCCATATTTTTCCATGGAGAATATAAATTGCTGACCCACTTTTGTTGAATATCCTGTTTCACTCTGAAATACAGGCTTTCTGCTGGTCTTAAAAGTATGTTTCTAATGCCTAAAAAGGTCTTAAATCAAAGCAGAAGGTTGTGGCATTAAATGTTGCATGCACTGCAAAAAAAAAAAAAAAAAAACTTCCTCAATATTTTTGTCTTATTTTCCAATACAAATATCTAAACATCCTTGAATCAGGACACATTTGGTTGTGATGTAAAATTAACACATGAAGTCTTGTTTTCTGAGAAATTAAACAAAAGTAAGTCGGTTTATGCTTAAAACAAGAACACAACTTGATTTCCCTCTGAATTTAGTTGATTTTTCTCAGCACATTGACTGATATCATAAGCTCACTTCATTTAGATCAATTTCTCAGAAAACAAGACTTCTTATCTTATGTCATTTTGCTTCTCAAGTAACCAATCTTAAGATATTTGCACTGGAAAACAAGACAAAAATACCAAAGAAGAGCTTCAGAAGGCACAGTAAACGTTATTTCCATATTCTAGTGGTTGGAAGCAGAACTATTTTTTGAAATATGAATTCAAAAGTTATGGAGATCTATTGGAAGTTGTATTTTCAAACTTTAAGACATTTACAATTTAGAGACCATACTGATGTATTGTGTTCCATTCCATTTATTCCTTCCATTTCCTTTATTTGGTCTTAAAAAGCCTCAAATTGACCTTCATAAAACCTGCAGAAACTTTGGAATTATGCAATGCGTTTTTATCTCGTCTGCCGAATTATTTGCATTGTCATGACATCATCAGATCCAACCGCAGGAGAGAGAGAGAGAATAAAAGATCTGAAGTATGATCTTAAATATGCTTACAAAATGACAGAAAACTCAAGTTAAACCACAAAAACATTTGCTGATGTGAAGATGAGCGGGCCGTGTGATGTTCATTCTGTGCCGCCAGCAGCTGAACACACAGCGGTTGACGGTTCAGATGTCCGTGTTCCTCCCTGCACCAGTTCCTGTCTGAGCCTGTAAAACTCTCTCTCTTCCTCTGACAGGAAAGGCCTCATTTCCTGAGGCTGATCTGAATCAGTGTCACAGAGGGAAACGTTCAGTTATCAGTGCTTTCAGACACACTACTGAATGTGTATTTCAGAGCACACTTACGTGCATGATTCACAGACACATTCAGACTAACAAAAACGTGAGTGAACAGGACAGGACAACCTTGGTAATGCTATAGATGTTTAGATATGGGTACCTTCCCATGGTATGTGTATATAGTAATTGTTCAATATGTGTCATAGAATATACTAGTGCTATTATACTGATATGCTAATACTTATATAAATGTTCTTATCATTCAGCGTGATGGTGTATGATTATGATAATCATCCAGCGTGATGGTGTATCAATATGATAATCATCCAATGTTGTGGTGTATGAATATGGAATTTGTCCAGTGTGATGGTGTATGAATTAAACTTGTGCCGGTATTCGGTAATGCGATATATTGCGGTGATTAATATGCACGATATTGTTATCGTGGGCACTTCTAAATACCGTGAATAAATATACATTACAAATTATTTAGAATTTGGAATGCATTTTAAGAATATTATTCCCATCAGCTGCTTAAAATGCACAACACCGCTGTATGCTGCTTGAAAGAGCGCATGCGCTCTGATGTGTACAACCACGCATGGGAAGCACATGGAGGAACACGTGAGAGACGCGCTGAATGAAAGCACATTCACTCTCTGACAGCAGATGGCGCTAAATGCAGCCCTTACCCTGTAAACAAAAATAATCTTAAATAACCATTCAGATTTGTGTTTTCCCTATGGTGTTTATTACAGAGCCAACTACTGAAATATTTAGACTTAATAGGCTATTTATCTTCAAACAATCATTTATAAATATAAAAGCATGATCAATTAACCGCAACAGGAAAATTAGATACCGGCATATCCCTAGTATGAATTTGGAATTTGTCCAGTGTGATGGTGTATGAATTTGATAATCATCTAGCGTGATGGTGTATGAATATGATGATCATCCAGTGTGATGGTGTATGAATATGATAATCATCCAGCGTGATGGTGTTTATGATAATCATCCAGCGTGATGGTGTATGAATATGATAATCATCCAGTGTTGTGGTGTATGAATATGATAATCATCCAGTGTTGTGGTGTATGAATATGATAATTGTCCAGCGTGATGGTGTATGAATATGATAATCATCCAGTTTGATGGTTTATAAATATGATAATCGTCCAGCGTGATGGGGCATGAATATGATAATCGTCCAGCGTGATAGGGTATGAATATGATAGTCATCTAGCGTGATGGTATATGAATATGATAATCATCCAGCATAATGGGGTATGAATTAGGGCTGCACGATGTGTCGTTTAAGCATCGATATCGCGATGTATGAATCCACGATAGTCACATCGCAGGATGTGCGATGTAGGCTGTCGTAGTTGATCTGTTATTCATTAACTGCACGGGCCAGCTGCTCCCCGGCCCTTGACGAATGTGATTCGCGGAGAGCGCACTAGAGAGAGCGAGCGAGAGAGAGAGCGAACGCAAGAGAGCACGAGACAGAGAGAGAAAGAGAGCGAGAGAGAGAGCGCGCGCGCGCAAGAGAGAAAGAGAGAGAGAGACAGAGGGAGAGGGAGAGAAAGCGCTTCAAACAACACGAGCGCTGTCTTGCTCTCTCTCCCTTGCGCATATTAATCAATTGACACGATGGTGTCGATGTTTAAATCATTTAAAATGAGAATGTAAATCTGCTCACCCCATTTTTGTTTGTAAGAAAAAATTAGATTAGATTTCATATCGCAATATATATCGCAGAAAAATAAAATATCGCAATGTAATTTTTTCCCAGTATCGTGCAGCCCTAGTATGAATATAATAATCATCCAGCGTGATAGTGTATGAATATGATAATCGTCCAGCGTGATGGTGTATGAATATGATAATCATCCAGTGTGATGGTGTATGAATATGATAATCGTCCAGCGTGATGGTGTATGAATATGATAATCATCCAGTGTGATGGTGTATGAATATGATAATCATCCAGTGTGATGGTGTATGAATATGATAATCATCCAGTGTGATGGTGTATGAATATGATAATCATCCAGTGTGATGGTGTATGAATATGATAATCATCCAGTGTGATGGTGTATGAATATGATAATCATCCAGTGTGATGGTGTATGAATATGATAATCATCCAGTGTGATGGTGTATGAATATGATAAACATCCAGCGTGATGGTGTATGAATATGATAATCATCCAGCGTGATGGTGTATGAATATGATAATCATCCAGTGTGATGGTGTATGAATATGATAATAATCCAGTGTGATGGTGTATGAATATGATAATCATCCAGTATGATGGTGTATGAATATGATGATCATCCAGTGTGATGGTTTATGAATATGATGATCATCCAGTGTGATGGTGTATGAATATGATACTCATCCAGCATGATGGGGTATGAATATGATAATTGTCCAGCGTGATGGTGTATGAATATGATAATCATCCAGTGTGATGGTGTATGAATATGATAATCATCCAGTGTGATGGTGTATGAATATGATAATGGTCCAGTGTGATGGTGTATGAATATGATAATCATCCAGCGTGATGGTGTATGAATATGATAATCATCCAGTGTGATGGTGTATGAATATGATAATCATCCAGTGTGATGGTGTATGAATATGATAATCATCCAGTGTGATGGTGTATGAATATGATAATCATCCAGTGTGATGGTGTATGAATATGATAATCATCCAGTGTGATGGTGTATGAATATGTTAATCATCCAGCGTGATGGTGTATGAATATGATAATCATCCAGTGTGATGGTGTATGAATATGTTAATCATCCAGCGTGATGGTGTATGAATATGATAATCATCCAGTGTGATGGTGTATGAATATGTTAATCATCCAGTGTGATGGTGTATGAATATGATAATCATCCAAGCGTGATGGTGTATGAATAAGTTAATAAATTAATATGAAAGTATAAGGATATGCTCATCATTAGTATAATGGAATATGATAATCATTCTGTATGTATTTATTAGTTCTGTAAAAATCTATATACAGAGGTTTATTTGTTTCCTCTATTTGTTGTCTTTATAATTTTAGTTGTGTCTTTTAGTTTAATTTATTACTGTCAGTGACTCTTTCTGGTTGAATGTTATGATTAAAAATGTCTTAATCCAGGGTGCATGTGTGTGTGTGTCACTCAGACGTCTGGAGCTTTAGTGTGCGTCTCGTATGACATGCCGTCTTTTTGTGTAATGTAATACAAACAAACGAGAGTCGTGTGATTGTGGAGGGTTTACTGACATTCACTAAACAGCAGGAAACACTTCTAACTGCTTCTCGGCAGTTTTCCCATCATCCTTTAGTGTGTGCCAGGGATGTTTCTGTGTGTGTATATGTGTGTGTGTGATGTCATGTGACCTGTCTGAGCACATTGTCTGTTAGTTATGCAAGTGTTCCAGCCGCTCCAGCCCATAGTCTGATAGTTGAGAGTATGCGAGAGATCCTGCATGTTTGCCAAACTCCTGCTGGTGCATTCTGGGATGCTCCAGTCTGGCTGTCTGCAGTTGCACATATACTGTTAATTTGCACTATAAATATCATTCAGCATCTGAGACAGCGCTGCTGTAATATCATGTGATTATGGAATGGCTCTCATATTCTGACCTGATTTTATTTTTTTAAAGCACACACACAAACACATTCATCTTAATGTTGAATAAATATCAGTGCATTTATGTACCTCCTTATGTTGTAATAATAAAGATGACATGCAAACTAAAGTATGACAGGAGAAATTACTGTACTGTATCTCTAGAGAGAAACATTTAACTAAATACTATTATTAGTATATTACATATTTATTATATTTTTACAAGTTTATTTTAATGTTTGATACACAATTACAGTTTTTGTTGATATTTTGAATAAGATTTTTTATTTTTTTATATGCTGTTATTTTATACGTTCCTGGTTTATTTAAATCTCTACTGTATATCGTTTTTATTTATTTGTTTTAATTTATAAAATTTTTAGTTATGTTATTATTTCAAGTTAAACAAAATTAACATTAAAAAATTAAATTAAATGAAAACGTCTACTTTACGTTAACGTTTATTTCAAGTGACGATTTTTATGGCTGTAGTTTTAGTTAACTATAATTACTGATTTATACTTGACCTGTTGTCTTCATTGTTTAATGTATGTTTGAATAAATCTGTCATGAAAACAAGTTTTTATTACAGCCACCATTTAAATTTTGTATGCAATCTAAAATTCATGTATTCCACTCAGTTTTTTTGGGGTGTTGATTAGTAAATACATTTAATTAATTAATTAATTATTAAAAAAGTTTTTGTCTAAATGAAATCTTTAGTATTGGTTTCGGTGTTTCAGTAAAAAAATCATTTTAGTGCATCACTATTTTACAAATATTTCGAGAAATTGTAGTTGTTGTGAGGTGGTTGCTTAGACTGATCTAAATGGTTGCTAGGTGGTTTCTTCCTGTCTGGCATAAAAATAGTCTCTGTGATCATCTGATTTCTGTGTGTCTAAGCAATTTCTGTTTCATGGTGCATCAGGTGAAAACGGTGCATCTGTGTTGGATGGCCGGGCGGTAGGGTCAGAGACGGTCAGGCAGGATGAATTCTCTCCCGTCGATGGACAGACACATCCAGCAAACCAACGACCGCCTCCACTGCATAAAACAGGTGAAGGAAACACATCTCTACAGACCGAAACCTTAAAACACCTGTAGGATCTCCTTTCTCTCGTTGGCCAGTTAAAGGTGGCAGAGAATGCATTGGCACAATATTTTAGATCATTCTCTGATGTCCCCAGTGTGTATATGTGAAGCTTTATCTCAAAATATCTCACATATCATTTTTTATAGCTTGTTGAAATTGCCACTTTTAGGTTATGAGCCAAAACGTGCTGTTATTTGTGATTTTCCCCTTTAAATGAAAATGAGCTAATGCTCCCGCCTTCTTTTTTTCAGACGAGTGCGGAGCTCAGCGTTGCCTGCGGTTTTCCCGCGGATTTAAGCGACCCCAGTAATGTGATATTTAGCCCCTAAAATGTGAATTTTACCAGGGTTATCCTACCAAAAACATGTATTTTTACCCCACTGGAATGCGGGGGATCCCCTTTAAAACGTGATTGGGCTAGTTTTGAGAAGCAACTGGGCAGGTTTTGTTGTGAAATGCTCGCGGGCAAAACCGGTCTTATGGTTTAACTGGTGGTGACCGTGTTACTGACCTCACACATTGCTTCCAAATGCCATTTTTAACTACCACCCTCCTATTCATGATCATTCTGGTAGCACAAGAAAGTCGGCATAAGTGAAAACAGGCAGAGACAATGGTTGCTTTAGCAACATCAGCCTTACAGAGAGCCAAGAAACTCTTTTGGAAAACAAAATATGATGCGCGATGCTTACTTTGTCTGGAGTCTGGATGTTTGCGCACGAAGTGTTGGTATCGATCCCTCTTTCAGAAGCAATCTTTGCACAACTCCAGTGCTGAACTCACCCTCGTTTCTGAGGCAGTCCGGTGTAAAATGTTAGCACAAATATAACATCCCAACACAACACTTGTAATGGCTCTTTGGCGCTTACAATGTATCTCCAGCAGTTACAGCAAGAGAACAGTAATGATGTACTGCTGCTTCTCACTCGGGGTGGGGTTTATGCTAATAGGGCAGAGAGCGTCACAAATGGGCGGGGCTTTCACCGATTATGTCATCAAAGTAGTGAGTAACCTGGAACCGCTCGTTTGAGAGACTGTTTATGAAAATGAATGGGTGGATTTTTACCATTATAGGCTGGTTGTTTTCACACACTGTGGCCACACAACTGTGTTCAAACACCTTTAATGGATTTATGACGCCCCCTACAGGACAACTGGAGTGCAGTCGGGCTCTGGTTGAACTATTAGACTTTCAGGATTGTAGTTCAGTGATGAATATCTTGGGGCCATTCACACATTCAAACCTCAAATCCATAAACTCACATAAACTGAAGTGGTTCATCATATGAACTTTGTTTATGTTCAGCACCTGCAAAATCCAGCAAACTTCCGGACGGCGGCGACGGAGCTGTTGGACTGGTGCGGAGATCCACGAGCGTTTCAGCGGCCCTTTGAGCAAAGCCTGATGGGATGCCTAACGGTGAGGTCTCTTAACCAATCAGCAGTCAGCTTTCATCTGCTGTTAATAATATGAACAATCAGCTGTACCGACTTAAACATTTACCTTGTGTGAAGATTACCATCGGTTTCCAATCACATAACATTAAATATTCTATTCTATATTCTATTCTATTTTTACAGGTTTATTATACTATATTACAATTTAATAAATGTTGTTTTTTATTCTGTTCTGCTCTTTTCTATTGTAAACTATTCTACTCTTCTGTTCAATTGTGCTTCAATCTTTAAAAAAATTTCTGTAGTGTATTCTTTTTTTCCCTTCTATTCTGTTCAGCTCTGATTCTTATCATTGATTCTGTTCTACTTTTTCTGTTCTATTCTGCTCTAATTTATTCTATTCATATTGTGCTTTGATCTATACCATTTTATTCTCTTCTATTCTGCTCGAATTTGTCGTTTGTATTTCATTCTACTCTGCTCTATTCTACTCTTCTGTTCTGTTGTGCTTTTATTGTATTTTATCTCATTCTGTTCTGCTGTCTTCTATTATAATCTACTCTATTATGCTTTAATTAGTTCCATTCTACATCACATTTATTCTATTCATTCTATTTAATTTTATTCTGCTCTCTTTTATTGCAATTGAATCTGTGCTCCATTTTTTCCTATACATTTTTTTAATGGTTCTGCTTTGTGATATTGTAATCTGTTTAATTCTACTTTCCTACTTTAATATACTCTGTTCAGTTCAGTTTATATTATGTTTCTACAGCAGAGAAAGAGCTTGCTCTTGCGTGCAGATCTGAGCTGCAATTAAGGAGAATGTAGGAAAAGGGCTAAACCAAACCTCTCTCAGATGTTTAATTAGGTGCTTTAGACACACATGATGTGTGTTAGACTGTAATTAAGACACAGATATGAACGTCTGTGCTTCAGGCCTCAGGGTGTGGTGCTGTTTAACATGGGTCGACTCCTGACGAGGGTTTGCAAATCAGGACAGAGATTTTGAAGCATGCACGCATGAATGCTGAGATTTCAGTGGTGTTTGAATATTATCTGTGTGTCAGGTGGTGAGTCGTGTCGCCGGTCAGCAGGGTTTCGATATGGATCTGGGCTATCGGCTGCTGGCCGTTTGTTCTGCACACAGGGACAAATTCACCCCCAAATCAGCAGGTGAGACCCCGTCGTCCTCTGTGAGTGTCTCAGCTGCCGTATTCACCTCCAAAATGTGACATTAGAGTCCATATGAGCTGAAAAGGTGCTTTTGGACCTGCTGCTCAACTGGGAGAAACTGAGAAGAACGATGATGTAACAAATATAATATAATTTTTTTTCATATGGGTCAGCATTTTTGTATGTAAAACAGAATCACTTGAATAGATGACAAATGCTGCCTTGAAGCTTTTGTGATTTAAACGAAGATGCAAATGAACCTTCTCAGATCGTTTACCACCTCTAACATTGCTACTTGTATGTAATTTAAAGATAAACTCTAATTGAGTGTGGTGATCTCACACACACACACACACACGTTTGTTTTTGTGTAAAGTGTGTTCATCCCATAGGTGTAATGGTTTTTATTCTGTACAAACTGTATATTCTATGGCCCTACACCAACCCTACACCTAACCCTAACCCTCACAGAAATCTTTGTACATTTTTACTTTCTCAAAAAAACTCATTCTGTATGATTTATAAGTGTTTTGAAACATGGGGACATGGGTTATGTTCTCATAAGTCACCCTCTCCTTGTAATACCTGTGTCATACCCATGTCATTATACAGAGATGTGTCCTGATATGACACAAAAACAAGAGCACACACACACACACAGTGTGTAATTTGGTCCAGGTGTCTCTCAGGGTAGAAACTGATAGTTAAACTTTGGCTTTTCCTAAATAGAAAATGACACAGACTTCAGTGATTGAAGCTGACAGCACTCTCTAGTGTGTGTGTGTGTGTGTGTGTGTGCATGTGTGTATTCCTTATGACATAAAAAATAAACTATCTTTTGATCTTTTTGGGGGTTCACTGTATTATGAAAACGTAACTTTCAGAGCTCAAATCTTTCTCCCCATAACCAGTTAATCAGAGAGATTTAGAGAGAAAACAAATCAGCTCCAGGACTTCAGGGAAAAGCATCAAGTGATATGACCCATATATCAAACACGACCCATTTAATGTGTGTTTGTGTTTGTGTAGCGTTGCTGTCCTCGTGGTGTGAGGATCTGGGTCGACTTCTGCTGCTGCGTCATCAGAAAAGCAGACAAGCCGATCCATCATTGGGCAAGAACCCACTGCAGGACAACATCAACAACATGAAACCAGCTCTGTCACATGGGTCAGTGTCACACACACACACACACACACACACTCTCTCTCTCTCTCTCTCTGTCTCTCTCTCACACACACACACTCACTCTCTCTCTCTCACTCACACACACACACACACACACTCTCTCTCTCTCTCTCTGTCTCTCTCTCACACACACACACTCACTCTCTCTCTCTCACTCACACACACACACACACACACTCTCTCTCTCTCACTCACACACACACACACACACACACACACACACACACATCGACACACTGCTGCACATGTTGACTGTTTACATCCATTTGTAATCTCCATAGTGATGCATCGTTTCAATATGACTCCGTCTCCTGGCAACAAAACACCAATCAGCCGCCGGGCTCTGTTTCCGTGGTGACCACCGTATGGGGTGTGACCAATACATCACAGAGTCAGGTGAGAGTGTATTAAACACTGTTTAGAGCACATGCTGCTGTTTGAGTGCATGTCATAACGTGTGTGTGTGTGTGTGTGTGTGTGTGTGTGTTTAGGTGTTGGGGAACCCCATAGTGAACCCAAACAGCCATATGAACCCTATGACAGGAGGTAATGGAGGTATGAACCCGGGACAGTTTACTGGACACCAGCAGTATTCCTCCAAGACCAGTCCAAACCAGGCCTACATGCAGCCGGGGATGTGCGGGAGATCCAGTTACCCAGGAGGAGGAGGAGGATTTGGAAACAGGTCAGTTTGTTTCTTCATCAGGTTTGTAGAAATGTAGCATTGCATCAGTGTCTCATCAATGGGTGCTCTGCAGTGAATGGGTGCCGTCAGAATGAGAGTCTGATAAAAACATCACAATAATCCACAGCACTCCAGTCCATCAGTGAACATCTGGAGAAGACAAAAGATGAAACACATCCAGCATTAAGATGTTTTTAACTCAAATAATCCATAATAACACTTCCTCCAGTGAACAAGTGTTCTGGTCTGAATCAGGAGAGAAATCTGCACAGATCAAGCAGCGTTTAAACAGATCTAAACTAATCTGTGAGAGACAACAGCAGATGCACTTGTTCACTGGAGGAAGTGTTATTATGGATTATTTGAGTTAAAATCATCTTAATGCTGGATTTGTTTCATCTTTTGTCTTCTCCAGATGTTCACTGATGGACTGGAGTGCTGTGGATTATTGTGATGTTTTTATCAGACTCTCATTCTGACGGCACCCATTCACTGCAGAGCATCCATTGATGAGACACTGATTTGCGGTCCCTGCAGATCATGTAATAATCACAACAAACTTGCCTTTAAGTTTTGTCTTCAGAACAATTTGAAGAAACATTTTTAAGAGACGTTTTTATTCTTAAATTAAACATGAGAAGAAAACAGCAATTTTTTACTTTTTAACTCTTTCTTTTTTGTGCAGTTATGGGGGCGGTCCTAACCACGCTGGTGGGATGGGCCTGCCTTCGCAGACACGCCCCCCTTCTGACTTCAGCCAACCAGCGGCCGCCGCTGCCGCTGCTGCTGTGGCTGCTGCCGCTGCTACGGCGACCGCTACAGCCACGGCAACGGTTGCCGCGCTACAGGAGACACAACACAAGGACATGAACCAATACGGCGCGGTGAGGGAGCATCTGTAATGGATAAATGATCATTTCTAATTGAAACGATGAGTTTGAACAAAGCGTTTTTGTTTGTTTGTGCTCTAGATGTGTTCCTCCTTTCAAATGGGACCAAACCAGGCTTACAGCACTCAGTTTGTGAATCAGCCCGGCCCCCAGGGGCCCCCTGCCCACCCTGGGGTCATGACCATAGGGCAGCCTCGGGGTCAGACGGGGTCATACGGGGGTCAGAGGACAGTGCATGGGGTGAAGAGACCATATCCTGGAGAGGTGAGAAATCAGCATCTCAGATGTCAAATACAGTACTGGATGAAATGCATTAGAAGGTTACCTTGAAAAAGATTACTGTAATTTAATTACAGTTACTTCTGATAACTTATGTATACATTTAAATTAAATGCTGTATTGACTAAAGATCAATGCTATATAAAACAATAGTGTATTTAACATTTAAAATGTAACATCTAATGGTAAAATGTATTTAGAAAGTAATTAGCAGTAAGTAATGCAATACATTTTAGTTAGTAATTAATTGTTTTTTTAGAGTAGCTTACCCAACACTGGTCGAATATACAGTTGATTTTAATTTTCTCTACACTTTGCAATATTTAAAATATGCACGGTATGTTTGTACACTGATTTTTCTGAAAATATGCAAAATATAGGCATAATATTAAATCTGCATATATTTGCATATTAGTGTAGCCCAAAAAAGTTTCTTTATGCTTGTTATTGCATTGTATGTATGAAAAGTGCTATATTAATATTATCTATTTACATGTTTTATTAATAAATTTGATCTTTTTGCCGAATTATTTAAGAACTTAAATTATTTACAAATATTTTTATTTATAACTTAGAGAGACCAAGTCCATCCAGAGTATGTTTTAGAATTTTTGTTAAAAATTGAAAAAATCTTCCCATTGTTTTTTATGTTGCATCCTGTTTTTTTTGTTTTGTTTTTTGTTTTTTACATGAAATAACCTTTGATGCTCATTAAAGAATAAAATAAACAAACACGATGAAATGGCCCATTAAGTGGCAAAAAAAATTCCAAAAATCTTTCACCCCGCCAATATCGCAAAATTAGGCCTCTGTACCAATTATAGAACATAATTTAAATAATGTAAGGTTATATAAAATCGAGTTATTTTGGGTGTTTAACAAAGGCAGTTTGATGTGAGCTGTGTGTGTTTGTGATGTTTTTATCTTTAGTGGTGATGCACCTGACCCCCATAAACCAGACTCTCTGTTTGGCTGTTCTTGTATCTGTTTGAGATTTGAGTGAAGGTGTTTGTTTTTCTCCAGGTGAGCTACGGGTCGCAGTATGGTCCAAACAGTCTGTTTTCCTCTCAGCAGGGTCAGTATCCGAACCCTGCCCCCAGCAGAGGCCTCTCCTCACCTCAGAGACAGT
>NC_081793.1:28715875-28728375 GCF_963082965.1 Carassius carassius
TACACACACTCATACACACATGTACACACACACTCACTCACACACACACACACACACACACACACACCCGCACAGTTTCACACACGCACACACACATACTCTCACGCACTCACACACACTCATACACACACGTACACACACACTCACTCACACACACACACACACCCGCACAGTTTCACACACACACACACACATACTCTCACGCACTCACACACACTCATACACACACGTACACACACACTCACTCACACACACACACACATACAGACAAAAGTGTGTGAAGGTGCTGATAATTTCACATCTTTTTAAATTTCATTATATTACTGTTACAAATTTCAAGTCTTCACCATGATGAAAATTCATATGTTACATTTCAATAAAATTATGATAAAGTTTTTTATATGATACAAAAGCAACTAATACTGGATTCCACACCACTGTTTTAATTTATTATAAGTTTTTATTATTTTATCACAAGAATAAAATGTATAGTAATTATTATAATGAAATCTTATAAAATGATGATTAAATTACTGATGCAATTAAACACACTCATAGTTTGAATTTATTATGCATTTTTCTAATTATTTTATTTATATACTTTGTTTAAATATATTTTATTTAGGTTTTATTATTACGATATAATTATTAAATTTAGCATTACATTTTTTTAAGCAGTTCGGTGACTTTTAGAGTCTCTTTGAATATTTTTATTGCAGTACATATTGAATCTGGCAGCTAAATATTTTAATATCGTATCAGGTGGTTTATTCCCAGCCCACAAACACACACGTGTATAAAAATACAAACAGACACACAAAGTCTTCCTGTTTGTGTCTCAGGTCTGATCTGGAGCTTCAGTTCAAGTGTTATCATCATGAAGACAGACAGACGTACACAAACTGGCCGGCGTCTGTGCAGGTCAGCGTCAATGCCACACCGCTCACCATTGAGCGCGGCGACAACAAGACTTCCCACAAACCCCTGCACCTGAAGCACGTGTGTCAGCCGGGCCGAAACACCATCCAGATCACAGCGACGGCCTGCTGCTGTGTGAGTCTACACACACACACACACACACACACACACAGTCCTCTGGCGCTCGTCTGGTGAGCGTCTGCGATGTGTTTTCTCTGCAGTCGCACCTGTTCGTCCTGCAGCTGGTTCACCGGCCGTCGGTTCGATCCGTGCTGCAGGGTTTACTGAAGAAGAGACTCCTCACCGCAGAACACTGCGTCGCTAAAGGTATCGCTTCAGTCCATCTGTCTGTCTTCTGTCGGTCAGTCTCTGTGATTCCTTTAGCATTCATGAGCTTCGTTCTCTGTCTCTCAGTGAAGAGGAGCTTCAGCAGCGTGGCTGTGTCTGTCGGTGATGATGGCGTGGAGCAGACGGCCATCAGAATCTCTCTAAAGTGTCCAATCACATTCAGACGCATTCAGCTGCCGGCGAGAGGCCATGACTGCAAACACGTGCAGGTCCGAAGTCTTTTAAATGGATTAAATGCTTGCTTTGGCATCAAATGCAGAAGCCACAAGGGCTTTTATATTTTACAAAACGTATATATAAATATTTTTTTGGTAAATCTACTTTAGTGAAAATCACTAAAATTAAATGTTAATTGGATTTAAGATATTTCTCGAATTAGTTTTAAAGAGGGTGGAAAAGACACAAATAAAATACTTAATGCAAAGTCTGGATTTTACATATTATATAAAAATATATATTTTTTAATTATTCGCTTTGCCTTCAGTGAAGTAATTTCTTTTATCATTTTTTTGTCACTCAGTATAAATGAGTCTTTGCTCACCAGGGCTGCATTTATTTAATCAAAAATGCAGTAGAAATTGTGAAATATTATTGTAATGTAAATCATCTGTGTTCTGTGTGAATCTGTATTAAAGTGTAATGTATTTCTGTGATGCTCCGCTGTATTTCCAGCATCATTCCTCCAGTCTTCAGTGTCACATGATCTTCAGAAATCTGAATAATATGATGATTTACTGCTCAAGAAACATTTCTGATTATTATAATTAATGTTGAAAACAGCTGTTTTGCATAATATGTCTTTGGAAACGGTGATATGTTTTATTTTTCAGAATTTCTTTCTGAAAAATACTTTCTGTTCATCTTGTGACTTAGAAATCGTTTTTAACATTATATGTGTCTTTACTGCCACATTTGATCAATTTCATGTGTCTTATCTGATTAAAAGTATTCATTCTAAAGTAACAAAGAATTGAAAAGTGATTGGGATCATCATATTTGAGAGTAAAAAATCATATTTGTCATCAAAATATGTACATGTGAGTGTGATAATGTTCTCTAAACGTTGTGTTAATGTTGTGAGAATGTTCTCTGGCAGTGCTTTGACCTGGAGTCCTATCTAGAGCTGAACTGTGAGCGGGGCACATGGAGATGTCCGGTGTGCAAGTAAGATCCTCCAGTCAGTCCTCAGATCACCACTGAGATGCTCGAGTGACGCAGAACTGACCTTCTGTTTGTCTTCTTCAGTAAACCGGCTCTGTTAGAAGGTCTAGAGGTGGATCAGTACACGTGGGGGATTTTAAACGCTCTCCAGAAGTAAGTCGGCTTAAAAGAGTGCAACATTGATCAGAAACGAGCCAGGGCAGCTGGTTCAGGTGTTTTTGAACGCCCTCCTGTCGTTGCAGCTCAGAGTTTGAGGAGGTCACGATAGACCCCTCGTGCAGCTGGAGGCCGGTGCAGATCAAATCTGAGGAAGATCCGGACGGGTTGATGTCCAAGCGCTTCAAACCCACGAGTCCCAGTCAGATGGTGCTGCCCAACGTGATGGACATGATCTCTCAGCTCGGCCCGAGAGCGTCTCTGTACCCCAACCAGAGCCTCCAGCAGCAGAACAGCAGCACTAACCAATACAGCAGTCCACGTACGGTCATATTACCCAGAAACACCCACCTCAGATCACTCATCTGTACGGAAACACAAATGCAAGTGCATATCCTTATGTGACCTCTGTTTCCCAGGCAACAGTTTCCAGGGCCACAGTAAGTTTGGTGACTATCCCCATGGCAACGCAGCAGCATCATCATTATCAGTGAGTGAGTTCGTTCAGGGGGTGCACCTGTCTCAACCCCCCGCTGACCTTTCGACCTCTGAGAGCCTGACGCACACCCTACAGGACAGTGTGAGTCTCAGAACCACAACACAGTACATACACACTCACACACACAAACTACTGAAGCAGTTAACTCTAATTTTATATTATATTACTTTTATATCACGTGATAGAAATTATACTCAATACTTATATTTGTGTTATGTTAATATTTTACATTGTAATGAATTAAGTTCCTTATAATATATGTTTTTAGTTTATTTCCTTTTTTTATTTAACTTTTATTGTAGTTCTTTTTATTGTTTTTGTTATTCTAATTATTTTTATGATTAATATTTTGTATTTTTTAATATTATGCACTTTAAATAACTATTTATTTGTCTGTTAATTTGTTTTATGTGTGTGTGTATATGTATATAAATATGTAAATGTGTCAGTTCATGTTTATTTTAAATGTACATGGTTTTGTATAAATTATTCTTACAGTATATATATCTTTTATTTTATTCCTTTTATTTATTTATTTTAAAATGTCACCGTTTTGCTTCAGCTTTTAATCATACTTTTTACATTTATTTATTTGTTTTGTTATTTTAAATATATATATATATATCGCATTAGCAGAAAAAAATGGTATGCCTGTGACCTGAGAGAAATTGTGTGAATTAGAAAAAAATTAAATAAAAAATAAATTATACTAAATATAAAAAAACACTGCATCCTAAATTTATAAATGTGTAAGTACACCCTTTTAAAATTAATCAGATGATATCAGTGTTGAGCATCCTAAATGTCAGTTCATGCATATTTTTTGTTTTCTGTCACAGACGCCTCGCCCCCTCAACACAGATCAATCCCACAATCCCCTGCAGCACAGTATGCAGCTGTTACATCACAGTGCCCCGCCCCCTGCCTGCAGACCACCGCTCAGCCAGCAGAGCTCCGCCCCCAGCAGCCACATGCACCCTGACATGACCTTTAACCCCGCGTCCAACCCGGAGGGTCAGAGCAGCGCAGACATACGTGAGGCCTCCTTAGATGTGAGTTCAGACAAATAAAGGATTAAACAAACCGTGCTTCTTCTTAATGATCTTGTAACAGTGTGGCTTGTCTTCGCCTGCAGCTGCTGCCAGAGCTGATGAATCCGGACGATCTTCTGTCGTACCTGGATCCTCCAGAGCTTCCCAGCAGCAGCAGCGACGACCTGCTGTCTCTCTTTGAGAATAACTGAGACCTCAAACCCTCCATATGCACTTACCGTCACTTCCTCTTCCTGTACAGACTACAGATTTCAAAACCAGCATGGACAGACACGACAATAACCAATATTCCTGTTTCCAGATACCTTGTTCTTATCTGTCATCTTCAGTGTTTTTAAAAGGTTAGTTAGAGTTGAATTCAGTCTTTTCTACCACGTGAGAATGAAACCAGTGTGGAAGCGCTTTTCTACTTTCTTTGATTTTGATACGAAGAGCCACACAAACATCCGTCCGCTGTCAGACTGTGTTCATCATTTTAACCTTCAGAAGCACAGCTCTTATTCAGAACGAATCCCATTGTTTGGAGAGAAAGCTGGATCAAGCTCCCACCGTGCAGTTATACGTCTGTTCATAATGCAGTTGTGTTATTTCTGAGAAGCTCTTGTCAATATTTGTGAATGCGTTTGTTTCAAGTAGTCTTCCATGTTTCTTCTGTATGTGAGTATTCGTTATAAGAGTGTGTGAAAGACATGGGCTGCGTTCAGAATACAATACTACACTGAACTATACTGCATACTGTTTTATATATTGGCAATTAAATATATTTACACAGACGTTTGGGGTCTGTACGGTTTCTTAAAGAAATCTCTTCTGTTCACCAAGGAAGATCACTTCTGCCACATAAGAAAAAAAAAATCATGCTTTGATTATGAAAATTATGACACAAAGCAATTATGAGATAAAAGTAGAAATTATGATGTCAATTATGAGATGATTTTTTTTTCATTATGACTAAGTCATAATTATGAGATAAAAAGTCAAAATTGGCAGAATTATGAGATAATGTTAAAATTATGACTTATGAGATAAAAATCTAAATTGATGTACTAATTTGAAATTATGACATTATTGTCATAATTATGAGATAAAAGTCAAAATGATGATGTCATAATTATGGGATGAAAGTAAAACATTAGTCAAATATTAGATAAAATGTTGAAATTGTGTCGTCTTAATTATGAGATAAAAAGTCAAAATTGGCATAAGTCAAAATTATGAGGGAAAAGGTCAAAATGATGATGTAAAAATTATGACAGGTGAAATTATGACAAGTAAATTATGATATGAAAATCTAAATTGGTGTACTAATTTGAAATTATGACTAAGTCATAATTATGAGATAAAAAGTCAAAATTGGCAGAATTGTGAGATAATGTTAAAATTATGACTTGGTGAAATTATGAGATAAAAATTTAAATTGATGTACTAATTTGAAATTATGACTAAGTCATAATTATGAGATAAAAGTCAAAATGATGATGTCATAATTATGGGATTAAAGTAAAACATTATGACAATGTAACAAATATTAGATAAAATGTTGAAATTGTGTCGTCTTAATTATGAGATAAAAAGTCAAAATCGGCATAATAAGTTGAAATTATTACGAAGTCAAAATTATGAGGGAAAAAGTCAAAATGATGTAAAAATTATGACAGGTGAAATTATGAGATAAAAATCTAAATTGGTTTACTAATTTGAAATTATGACTAAGCCATAATTATGAGGAAAAGTCAAAATAATGTCAGAATTATGACATACTAAATTGAAATTATGACAAGTAAATTATGAGATAAAAAATGATGTCTCGTCATAATTGAAGTTGAAAGTCTTAATTATGAGATAACATGTTGAATTTATGACACGAGTGAATTATGAGATAAATTGAAATTATGATGTCATAAGATAAAATTTCAATGTTATGAAATAAAAAGTCGAAATTATGAGATAAAAGTCTCAAATATGGCAAAAAATCAAAATGACGACATGAAAAATTTGAAATTATTCGAACAAAAGGCAAAAACCTGACTGTATCGTATTTATTTCTAATTTTATTATATTTAATATTTTTTATGACTCGCTATGTAGTGATTTAGATTTTTTCATCTCATAATTATGACAAGATATGTTATTGATATACAGAGTTTCATGTTAATATGAGAAATATTGTGAATATTTACAGCCTCATGAGAAATAAATCTCTACAGGCTTGTTTATTTGTAGAAAGGGCAGTGTATGTAAACGCTAGCTGACATTTTAATTGTTTTTAATAATATTTTTGCTCTGTTTTGTTTTGGTAAATTATTTCTTATTGTCCTTATACTTTAATGCCTGTTCTGATTATTATATCATTGGGCAAAAAATTGCACACATGCTGTGACACAAGTCTTCCCTTTTTTTGTGAAAGATAATATCTTAACAACTGATTCTGAATCAGTTTAATCTGAGTTCATGGCGACTCGAGGGAAGCAGAAATAAAGCATTTGATTGAGATTCTTTGGTCCTGTTTTAATGATCAGCTCATCACATCAAACCTCAATAAACTCGTCTCTGATCTCCAGCTGCCTTTGGACGGATGATCATTGTGTTATTAAGATGAATTATTGTACATGAACTGATTTCAGTGAATAATAATTAACTAACATTCACCACAATGAAAGAAAATGTAATTTTACGACAAACACTGTAAACACTATTCCTCCAACTGAGACTGGAATCTATTTCTAAATAATGTAGTGATCTGTTACTTAAAAACGCTCATCGGTTGTTACAATATTTTATTTAGAGGTATTTTTCAATACTTTTGAGTTGCTGTTGTTGCAGAAGTTGAGGCTTTACACTATATTTAAAGTTTGGAACATTAGGTCTTCATTTCTGTCACGATGTGTTGAAGCATTTGTAAAAAAGATAAAGATATGATTTTGGTATGTGGTAAGATTATGTAAAAAGAAAATGTAAGCATTTATTCAGACGAGACGGAAAAAAACAAAGCACAGAAATCAGTCTTTGTCTTGTTTCCCATAAAAAAAATCTAAACATCCTCAAAGAAACGTTTGCTCGAGAAGGAACACTGAATAGTCGATCAATTGCTTTTTTCTTCCTTTGAGCAGAAACTTTTTTTCTAATGGGGTAAACAATCATTTAATTCAGTCTCAGTTCTGCTTAAGTATCTTGTTTTAAAGCAGTTAACTAAAAATAAAAACTAAATAAATGCTAACTGAAAAATAAAATAAAATATTTTAGCTAGTTGCCAAGGAAGCCTGATGTATTAAAATAGCTAAAACTAATAAAATTAAGGTGAAAACAAAAAATAAATATAAATATAATTTTAAGACAAGGTCATTATAATGAACTAATACTAAAAGCATGGATGTTTTTTTTTTTATTCTAAATATGTATGAAGTATATACATATTTAAAAAAGGACAAACACACAATTTCACAATAAAAAAAAATCATAATATTTTTTTAATATATATTAGTTTTACAACTTTGGTCATAGCAACTGTTTCTGACTGCTAATAGGTTGTTATTCCCATCAGTGCGCGTGCACGTCAGCTGCACACACAGTCTATGACCGCTGGATGGCGCTATTTACACATCTATTCTCACACCAGATTACTCTGCGCGATCTATCAAGTGTTTGCTTTTATAGACTTCTGCAGTAATGAAAAATACTTATATGCAATAATTCATGCAAAAATGCGGGATATAAATCCATATACAACATATATTGCATATATGTATTTTTCATTAATGCAAAAGTCTATAAAAGCAAACACTTGATAGATTGCGCAGAGTAGCCTAATCTTGTGTGAGAATAGATGTGTAGCTAAATAGCGCCATCCAGCGGGAGGTCATGTACAAGGTCATTTCATTATTACCTGATTTCAAATTTAAAGCAACAATTCACCCAAATATATATTTCGTCACCGTTTATTCGCCTCCAAACCTGAACGCTGGTAAACTTCTGTGTGAGATTATTTTAACATTGATGTATTTGTCCTAGTATTCATCTGCAGCTTTTTCTCGATCAAATTACAAAATGCATTATTGGAAAGAGTCTCAGTACTCCATATTTGTGACCCTGGAGCACAAAATCAGTCATAAGGGTCAATTTTTGTGAAATTGAGATTTATACATCAGCTGGAAGCTGAATAAATAAGATTTATGAGACAATATTTGGCTGAGTTACAACTATTTGAAAATCATTGAGAAAATCATCTTTAAAGTTGTCCGAATTAATTCTTAGCAATGCATATTACTAATCAAAAATTAAGTTTTGATATATTTACGGTAGGAAGTTTACAAAATATCTTGATGGAACATGATCTTTACTTAATACCCTAATTATTTTATGGCATTAAAGAAAATTTTATCATTTTGACCCATACAGTGTATTTTTGGCTGTTGCTACAAATATACCTCAGAGACTTTTTTTGTCAAGCAGGGCTGCAGGATCACATTTGGTGGCTTTTTTGTGATAGAAGTAATATTGACAGAGAAATCAAGACATTTGTGACTGAAAGATGCATTAAATAATTCAATGGAGTTTGGATGGCACCCGGTGGCTGTTTGCGGTATAACATCCTAAATAAAATCTTTTTTTAACATCAACTTCAAATTTGGAACATAACTTAATGAGACAAAAGGCGTTACTTTTTTTGCAATTGTAGAGTAAAACCTATTACGTAACATTTATTTTATATAAAATTTAATAAAAACTGCACCGTGCAATTTTCTTTATAGTAAATTTTAACTTCTGTAACTTCTTTTAAAAGAGACGACCTTTCCTCTGTATTCCAAAGTGTTCATGAATTATAACAATTTAAGTTTCGATGGTGCACTTTAATACCCGCTTTAAAAAATTGGTATTGACAGTTAAGGGGTTAAACACTGATGACAATAACTAGGCCACCTGTTTCTGACACAGAATAAAACTATTAATGTAATTCCTCGGAAATTAAAGAAAAAAAGTCAGAAGTGTGAGAACGTAAGTAAGAAGTTATATAGCTCACATCTCACAATTTTGACTTTTTCTCACAAAAAAAACCCCAGAGTTGTGAGAAAGTCAATTCTGAGTTTGCAGAGTCACAATTTAGAAAATTCGAAATTAGACGTGAAAAAAAGTCTGAATCATAAACTAGAAAAGCTTTAAAAAACTAATTGTGAGATCTCACAGCTATTTCTTTCATGGAAAAAACAATAAAAAGTGTAATTTCAGCTTTTCGTCTCCCGTTTTATGATATATATCTTGCAATTCTGACTCTTTTTTTGCAATACTGCGTTTATATCTCATAATTTTGACTTTTGTTCCTCAGAATAATGAGTTTATATCTGTTTTTGTTGTTTAGTTTCACTATGGATTATATATATATATATTTTTTTAAAGATCAACTTTTTCTCTCACACTTCTGACCTTTTCACACAATTTAGACCCATTTTCTTTGCAAAAGTCAGATTTGTGAGGAACAAATATCTGAATTCTAAATAAATCTCAGATACAGACAAAAGTCACAGTTCCCTTTTTAAATTTTCATGCAATTGCAGAAAAACGCTTCCATGAATAGATGTTGATTTCTGTGTATTTTAGTGGATATTTAACTGCTTGGTTGTATCCGTCAGTCCATCTGCACATGCAAGTCTTTTGTGTTTCTGTATTAAAGGCCTGCAAACATTTGAAATGAGCTTTTACACAAGGACCAAAGTACAAGCACTTGTGTGAGATTTCAGTTGAATTAGTTTGATTGGGGAGCTTGTTATACACGAGTGTTGTAGTATTATTTAGCATTATAAAGAGCTGATGTGTTCGAGATGTACAGTATGTTGTAATATATATTGTAATGTACAGGATTTGTGTAGATAATGTTAATAAAGTCTGTCATCAGATGCTGTTGATCGTCAGATGAAGCTTTGACTCGTCTCATATGAGAGCACCAGCATTGTTTTGGTGTAAATATTGTACAGTGGTGTATAAATGTGTTTTTATTGTTCATAGCCTTGACTTGAGTGTACAGGAAACCTTCATAACAGACTGTAAACATCTATAAACAACACATTTTGAAGAATGTTTCTACTGTTGTTATTCAGTATCTTTTTTTTTAACTCCAACAATTTATTTATATATATATATATATATATATATATATATATATATATAGTGCTTTTTTTTTATAAGGTTGAATTGATTTTGTAACAGTTTTTTATTGATTTAGAAATAATTACTAGTTTTTCATTGTTGTAATTTAGTAACTATTATTAATTTTTATTAATATTTTCAATTTGTTTTTATTTTTATAAACCGTTTTTGTTTTAAAGTTTTAGTTTAGTTTATTTAATACCTTCTTTTTTATAATAGTAGGTTAGTAACTATTATAGTATTATGGTTTTTATGAATATTTTAAATTAGTTTACATTTTTATAATTATATTTATTGAATTATATTATATTTAGTTTAATTTAGTTTAAAGTTGTAGTAATTTTATAACATTGTTTTTAATAAATATAGTCATTATAGTTTTTTAATAACCGCAATTTAGCAACTATTATCGTTTTTATAAATATTCATTTCAACTAAAACTTCAGGGAAAAAGGCCTAGAGATATTGAGGACATGATTCTGCAATTGAGGGCACACACAAGCAATTTCCCATTAAAATGATATTTATGGTTTTTATATTTACAATGCATGACAGATTTTTATTGCTTAATCCAGTTTCTTAACAGTGAGTTTGGATGCATTCATCAGCAAAGTCCAGAGCGGTGTTTTAGTGTCCCGTCATGAGAATGTGACGCATCCCGCTGAGGAATAGTATCCCGTGCTGTCAGTGGAGAATCTCTGCGAGATCTGCACCGAGTTCAGCTCAAACGCGCCGAAATAAACCTCCCCGAACATCTGTGGAGAAACGGTGTCAGTAAGCAGCTGACGGGGGATTCAGAAGAGACACTTCAGAGCGATTTAATGCATAAACTACAAACTCCCTCACATGTGCAGTGTGTGTTCGGTCACACGCTCCAGAACCAGAGAACAGATGCTCAAAGAAAGAGCGAATTCAGTTGTTTACATCAACTTTCATTTCATTCCCAGAATGATTTTGACCATATAATGGAACAGGAGTTCTGAGAAAGCAGGCGTAGCCTCTTCAGGACGGGACAAGCTGCTCCTGCTCTAAAAACAGCCCAAGAGTGTGTGTGTGTGTGTGAGAGAGAGAGAAAGTGTGTGTGTGTGTGTGTGTGTGTGTGTGTGTGTGTGTGTGAGAGAGAGAGAGAGAGAGAGAGAGAGAAAGTGTGTGTGTGTGTGTGAGATACAAAATATCCAGTAGTTCCGCTGGCTGCCAACAGGGGGCTTCAGAAACCACACTTGTTCTGTGTCTCTATACTGTGCTGCAAACAAGAAGTTAATCTGGACATTTAATAGAAACTGGTGTTTTGTACCACTGTAACAGCATGGAGTATCACAAGTACCATGAATAATGAACATAGTTTATATCACATACACAATATACCGCCATATGAGCATAATCATCATTTAATACTGTGCTATTATTAGGATACACAGTTTTTGTGACAGCAGATGTGTTTACTGCAATTACTGCTATATTTATACACAATAACAAACACTGAAGAGGGAAATTACTCATCTGTGAGTGGATAAATGCTTCATTTGTATCTATTATATATCGTCTCCTCTCGTGTTGCTGTTATACATGATGTCTGGTTTGATATGATTTTATATTGTATGTGATCTATAAGCGGATGTATTTATATACACTTACACTATGGTTCAAAATTTTGGCGTGTGTAAAATGTTTGAGTCTCTTCTACTCAGCAAGACTTGTTAAAAAAATACAGTAAAAATAGTGAAATATTATTCTACTGTAAAACAGCAGTTTTCTGTGTGAGTATCTGTTAAAGTGTCATTTATTTCTGTGATGCTCCGCTGTATTTTCAGCATCATTCCTCCAGTCTTCAGTGTCACATGATCCTCAGAAATCATGAAAATATGATGATTTACTGCTCGAGAAACATTTCTGATTATTATCAATGCTGAACACAGTCGTGCTGCACAATATTTCTGTTGCATTTTTTTTAGGATTCACAGATGAGCAGAAAGCTCAAAAGAACAGCGTTTATTTGAAATGTGAAACGTTATAAATGTCTTGACTGTCACTTTGGTCACATTTCTCACCTGTAAGATGTTTTTGGCATTAAAAGCTTCTCGTTCTTTAGCGCTGGGTCTCGCCGAAGCTCCTCTGTCCTCCGCTGAGAGAAACACAGGTCAGGTTAGAGTCTGTATTTCATGTGATGATCACGTCGTGGTCTGAATAACATTACTCAGCTCCTAAACTGAAAACAGCACAGAGCCTGG